>NW_020957482.1:0-1170 GCF_003031625.1 Empidonax traillii | reverse complement strand
CTGCTGAGGCCGTGCGAATGGCTTCTCTAGCAGCCCTAGTGGTTGCTTTAACCTCATGTGGTCGCATACCTTCTGCCTGTGCTCGTGGGGTGATCATAGCAGGGTCAACACCCATTAACTGTTGCAAGCTAGAACCATGCAGGGGATGGTCTGGACCAGTTACTGACCCAAGCTGTTTCACACAATTATCCTCCCATTCCTGTTTAAAAACAATCATAGCTGCTCCATCAAAAATCATCTTACAGGTTTGCTTTATATCAAATGGAAGCAGGTCATCTCCCCCAAAAACACCGTCTATCAGGGTGGAAACCATGGCAGAATTAAGTCCTTTGTCTCTTATAGCTTTAGTAATCGCCTGTATGTCTTTCGGATTTACCGGAGAGTAACTCCTTCTGTCTCCCTCCATTTGAACTGGGAATGCTAGTGAAGCTGACATAGCCCATTCTGCATTGGTAGCTTTAATTTCCTTCCAGTCCGTGAGGGGGGTTAGTTTTTCCTGTGGCTCAGGTTTATTTTTATTTTCATTTACAGTTACATCTGCATTCCTTTTCTCTTTCACCATATTCAAATCAGTCGCATCCTGCTCCCCCCTCTCTCGTCGCTTGCTTTGTGACCTCCCCCGGTTCGTGTCTGACTCAGTGTCTGAACTCGAATGACTGTTTACTTCCGGTTTGCCGTGCCTCTTGCCCGGGCTGCGGCCCCGTCCCACTCCCCTTCGGACACACGGCTGACCGCTCCGCCTCTCTCTCGTGCTAACAGACTGTTCCCTCCTCCTTCTCTCATCCCGCCCCCTGCTTGGGGCATTGCACTTGCGCGAACCTTTTTTCAAACGACTACTATAACCAACACTCCCCCTCTGACTCGCACCCCCCTCTCCATCACTCGAACTTTCTGTTTCACTCACGCTGCCTCTTCCACTTGTACCTTCACTATCTTCACGACCTTCAATGCACATACTTTTACTTTCATCTCGCCAGCGTCCACCATTCCTCCCCCCTCCGCTGGTCTCCCCCCTCCCAGCATCGTGTGCCGACCGCGAAACAGAGTGCTGCTGTGGGGAGTTGGCTGGCGCAGTCTCGGCAGCACTGGATAATACAGAGTCTGGCACAGAGCCACCCACGGGTGCTGACAGCGCAGGCGGCGCTGAGGGCGAGGGGGGTGCTGACAGCG
>NW_020957481.1:23882-26382 GCF_003031625.1 Empidonax traillii | reverse complement strand
GTGTCCGTCTGTCCGTGTCTCTCCATCCATCTGTCTGTGCATCTGTCTAGGTCTGTCTCTTAGTCTTTGTGTCTGTTTGTCCATGTCTCTGTCTGTCCATCTGTGTCTCTGTCCGTCTCTGTCCCTCTCTTTGCGTGTCTGCCTGTGTTTTTGTCTGTCCATCTGTCTGTCCACCTATCCATCTGTCCATCTCTCTGTGTGTCTGCCTGTCTTCGTGTCATTGTCTGTCCATCTGTCTGTGTGTCACATCTCAAATTAATGTTTCGTTTTGCTACCTGCCTGCGGGAAGCTGAACAGGTTCCATCCTCCTGTCCTGTACGTTAACAGGCCCGGCCTCCCCAAGGAGAGGCAGCGGCATTGATTTACTGCACTGTATAAATGTGTTTACGGCTTGGCACGAGCGCACTTACACTCGCCATTTTCCAGCGTGGATTTCCAATAAGCCCTTTGCTCAAATGAGTCTATTAAATTTGGAGTGCCTGAAGCTAAAACTGAATTATGAGAGGTAGTTTTGGGGGTTGAAGCCCAAAACAGCTGGGAAAGGCTCCTGGAGTCTTCTGTTAGTGCTTGTTGGGGTTGATATTTATACTGAGCAGAAATAACTGAAGAAGCTAAAGCAGCCCTGGCTGCACACATCGCCTCAGCCTGAGCTGCCTTTTTACTTCAGCTGGCACTCAGACCCACTCGACTCCGCAGGGTTATTAGAGCAGCTCCCGATTTAAGCCAATGTGAAATCAGAATATGATCCATTCCATTCTCTCCTTATGGACTCGGTTTCCAGTAGTCCCATTTCCCTGTTTCTGCAGTGGGGTACAACAGCCCGGGGAGAAGCTCATCCAACCGTGGTCCCTCCCTCGTGGGTGTGTTTTGGTCTCTCTGGTGTTCTGCAGGGCTGGGAGGCAGTTCCCTCTCCTCTCCCAGCCTGGGGTACTGCACAGAGCTGTCCTTAGAGCCTGTCAGCGCTGCCTGCTCACTGCTGTGACACTGTCATGTGTAACAGCAATTACCATCCCTGCAGGGACAGGAAATGGAGCAGAAAGTTTTAGAGGACCCCTAAGTACAGTCCATAATTACCTCTACCTGCTCAAGATTATGTCTCTCCAGCTAAGGAATAAGGCTGATTTCTAGTTGCTAATAGCTGGGCTTTATCTGGAATAAAAAAGGAACACCTTACTACCCATGGAGGGAGGAAAAAAAAAAAAAGGTTTGTAGAGAATGGGATTAAATTAAGGAAAGTAGAGTTTGGGATTAACTCTAGTGGTAAAAATCTACAGTAAATCTACTAAACTGTGGAATGACCTCAAGTGAGCAATGGAGCCTCACACTGTGAAGAAATGAAATACCTGCCAAAGCCTCAGGAAAGCAATGTCTGAGGAGGCAGCATGGCCTGGCTGTGGCAGTGCAGGGATGGTGGGTACTGGCAATGTACATCATATATCCCCTGAACCTACACTTGTCCTGTATTAAAGCTTGTGTGTATTTCTCAGGTAGCTACAACCTGCACAGCTTTAAATCTTGCCTCTATTTAAACCAGGAATCTTACAGGCTAACTGAACAGGAAGCCATCAGAGCACACCAGTGACTCTGGCTGTCCCACCCTCAGCACATGATGCCTTAGAAATTCTTTGGACTTACATGAGTTAGAACATGGTTATTACTGGATATTTCTGCTTAAGAAATCTCTTGGTTTTACAATTATCCACAGCATTCAGCTCTAGTATGTACAGCTAGGAAAGAAGACACAAACCAAAAGCATTTCTCTATTTGCTGGAGGGAGAGAAAAATACAACTGGACTTGCTACAGAATTAAATCTAATTAGAATTACTTTGCTTTTTTTTTTTCCCAGGGAGTTTGTTCAGTTTCTGGCAGATAACAAGGAAGCATCTCCCAATCTGTAGCTGTCTGGGGAATCCCTTTTCTAGAGGAAAGGGAAGTTGAGGAGGGAAGAGGAGTGGTGGGCCGAGTGCTGGCTGAACCTGACCTCGAGCTGTGCCAACAAATCCATGTGCTGTGTTTGAATGCCCTGGGGAACAGGACCCTTTGCAGGTAAGCAGGATTGCTTCAAAGATCCCTGGTGACACCACCAGTTTTCCTCTGTAGTGCGGAATACGCGGAGCGCCTGGATTTTGTCCAGCCACTTCGACTGAGGCACTCGGTCGCCTGTCTCTGGCTCCCTGGCACCAGCCATGAGGCAGTGCTGACAGGCTCTTTTCAAAAAGGCTCGTGGTTTGGGTCTGTTCAGGAAAAAAGTGCCTCTTGCCACTCACCAGATATGCTGGAGGGCTCAAAACATAGACATGGAAAAGCAGTGGCCATAGCTACTGTCCTGGCTCCTCACAGATGTTGGCTTTTCCATTCTTCGAGTTAAGGCTACTGCTGCTTCATCTACCAGAATGAAGTCAGTGCCATTTACATTTATCTTCTATTTTTTTCATCTAGATTTTTTTTTACCTTTTTTTTTACCTTTTTTTTTTTTTTTTTTTTTTTTTTTTTTTTTTT
>NW_020957481.1:20823-23455 GCF_003031625.1 Empidonax traillii | reverse complement strand
GGAAAGCTTGTCCTCTTGGAAAGCTTATCCTCTCTAATTTTTGCTTTTACTTGACTGGCCCCACATGTATGGTAACTCCCAGTATTTCCCATCATGACTCAGAGTCTGATCCAGCCGAAATGTGCATCAGCCCGGGACACAAGAGAAATCACTGGGATGGAAGCTGAATCTTTCATCTGCTCTTTGTATTTTCTGCCTTTTCTCTGGGCTTGTTTTCTTCTCTTTCCTTCCTTTGCAATTGTCAGGGAAGCATCTGTGAGTTTCATGAAACAAATGTTATTCATTAAAACCCCATTGCTGCCTGCCAGAAAGGAAAATGGCATCTTATTTGAAAACAATATGTAATTGTTATTGCTGTCTTGTTGCAAGTTATGCCCTTGAAAAATGTTAGGGACTTATTTAGTAGCAACTGATGCTGAGGAATAGCCTTACTAAAGCAGAGAATTAACTGTTGTAATATCTTTTACGCAGCTTCAAACACCATAATACAAATGCCCGGTCTGTTGTGCTCGTGGATGTGTTTATGGATCACTTCAAGGACAAAATACAACACTTTTCCCTGATGGAGATTCCAGTCCCAACCAAGAGAGCACAACTACACTGGTGTCACAGACCTCCTGCAAACACATCACCACCCTGGGTATTGCCTGGAGATCCAGTGCAGAGAAACTGTGCCTGTAAGGACAGTTTTTAACTTGAGTTGGCACCCTCAACACCGGCACTGCCAGGCTGAGCTGCTGAGTCACTTACAGATTGGTAATCTTCTTTTTTTAATGTTTCCATTGTAATCTATTTTATATTGCCTTTTTTTTTACCTTTTTTTTTTTTTTTTTTTTTTTTTTTTTTTTTTTTTTTTTTTTTTTTTTTTTTTTTTTTTTTTTTTTTTTTTTTTTTTTTTTTTTTTTTTTTTTTTTTTTACTATTTACAATTAGGATTAATTAATGAATAGTAACAGATTTTTACAAAGCAAATTGAGAAACACAAATCTTTTCTCTTGGAAACCTGGCATAAACTTCTGCACACAGCAAAGCCCCTCTCTCAGTAGAACTTTAGCCACTGTTTTTCACAGTAACCTGCTATTTATTCAGTTAATATTTTATGCTATTGAATGTATTTTTTCCCTCACACTTCAGACAAAACATATAAATCCATTTCTATCATAAATTAGGTAAGGTTTTTATAAACAACTATATGACAAATACTTGTTATAGGACAAATTGTGGGAACCAGTATAAAGCTATTACCCTTCTTGCTTATCCAAGAGAGCTGGGACCTTAATTCCAAAGAGGTGAAATTCCTGTTCACAGTAGAATTTTACTTTTAACTACAGTGCCATAACAATCAGTCACAGAAAAAAAGATGTAACAGAGTTTTAGCCATATTCTCCACCTTGTACTGTTACTGCAGTAAAAAAACACCAAACACAATAAACCCCCTGATTTTTAATTTAAAAATATTAAGTGTGTAATTTACAGTTATTCTAGTGAAAGCAACTCTGCAGATGCATCTCTGTGACAGCAATCTGGGAAATATGGGATAATGCCTAATACATCCCATTTATTGTCAACTGACCCATGTTCCCATGCCATCCTTGGGCACTCAGGCACAACGTTAAACCTCTCATTCTCTACTTGCACCATCTGAACATTTTCATGGTGACAGTCAATGTTTCATCCAGCAAAGAACGTTTCTTGTTTTATGATTTGAGGTGATCTATGGAATGTATGATCTTTAATACAGAAAAATGTTCTGACTAATTTTAAGAAGTGAAATACAGGCAGAATTGTGTCTGCCCGTCTCATCCTACCTTTAATGGAATAAATATGACTGAGTGTAATGGCCAAAATCCCTGACAGCCTCAGGTTTGCCAGCACTGGATCTGCATGTGCTTTCAGCCAGGAATTGGGAACCCTGGCTGAGCACAGAGCACTTAACGTGTCTCTGATGGTGCCTCGAGATTTCCTCTGCAGAGGAAACGTGAGCAGACAAGCCATGGTTGGGAAAAGCTTGGGTTTTCCACCTTCCTCAAAACACTGGTGGAAGAGGAATTGTGCCTGTTGTACTCAACGTGTCAAGCTTTGCAGAGGTCCCATAAAGGCACCTCATCACCTTTGCTGTAGCACCTCATAGCCCCTTGTTAACTCTTTTTTTTTATGGGCCTGCAGGTAAGAGTTCATCTGACTGAAATATCCCTGAGGCAGCTGACAAGAAACTGCTGAACTGGTTGAATACAAAACCAGCTGGCTGCATTCACTGTGGGGTGATACTGCGCTCCAGCTCTCTGGAGCAGCGAGGCACAGCAGGCCCAGGGAAGGCTCACGGAGACCAGCGCTGCTCCGAGGATTATCCTCAGGCCCCTCATCATCACTCGTTCTGTGTGGATGGGGACTTGTTGACAATTCCCTGAATTTCAGTTTGGAAGAAAGAGCTTCATGTTTGACCGTTTATCTCCGGCGCCGTGTCTGCCTGCCTTGCCTGCAGGCTTCAGGTGAGTCCTGTTCCCTTCCATTTGAGGTCTGCAGCAATGCCTGCTCTTTTTTCTCGTTTGCTTTTGGCTTAGAGCATTATCAGGCAGTCCCTGGGTTTAGTTTCTGCATTCATTTCACTGCTTTCATAAAACTGGCTCAGCAAT
>NW_020957481.1:8713-20673 GCF_003031625.1 Empidonax traillii | reverse complement strand
GCGCCGTGTCTGCCTGCCTTGCCTGCAGGCTTCAGGTGAGTCCTGTTCCCTTCCATTTGAGGTCTGCAGCAATGCCTGCTCTTTTTTCTCGTTTGCTTTTGGCTTAGAGCATTATCAGGCAGTCCCTGGGTTTAGTTTCTGCATTCATTTCACTGCTTTCATAAAACTGGCTCAGCAATTTTGGATGACCGATAAGGAATGAACTTTCTCTCACCCGCAGCTGCTCTGATATGAATTTTTAAAATCCCTCTGAACAAATGCAGAAGATACGATTGACAATTTTCAATTAGCTCAAAGAACTTTCATACATAAATACTCAGAGTTTTATCTGAACATGGTCTGAATGCTCTGATAACTTCCAAAGGCCTCACGAGTATGAAGATACTTTCCTCAAAGTCACAGGAGGATTAAAAGTGAGAGAAGAAAAGACAATACCAAGAAATCAGCTGGGCACTTAGTTCCCCTGGAAGGCTTTAGGAGTGACAGCACTTGAGTGTAAAAACTGGTAACTGAGAAGGGCAATATAGAGATGGGAATGGAGCAAAGGGCTGCCTTGACAAGAAACAACCCAGCAAGTTTTGACTCTGCTGTGATTTTCTTCCCCCTCCCAAAAAAGAATAAATAAAAAAAAGCCAAGTTATTTCAGTGCAAGCATGTTAAATAACTGGCTTCTCTCTTGAAATCTTGTAAAACAAATTGTAGCTCTGTGCAATTAAGTTCTGTGGGTTATAATATCCTGCAAGATTAGATGTCTCTAATGGGAGTGTTGACAAGCCCTTGAGTGTAGCAATGCAGTGGTGCCTCCTCAGAGAAAGAAGCAAAGCTCCTGGGAAATAATTAAAAAACATTTTGGTCAGCCTGTGATGCAAATACAAATTTTTCAGGTTATGCAGAAATAAACTGGAAACCCACAGAACATCACCAAAAGAGACTAAGGAGACTGAGTGATGCTTGTCCAAATGGGCCTGAAAGGAAACAAAAAGGCTGGGAAGACAAAGGACAGGATGGTTTTGGAGTAGCTGTGGTTCAGGAAAATCCCTCTCCCCTCCCTGTCCTTCGAATTTTTTTTATTGTAGTCTGATGGTGGAGACAAAAGTAACCCGTCTTTTCATTAATCCTAAACCCTTCTCCTTCATCTGGTAAACTGGCATCAATTATGACTTTGGATCCACATTGTACTAATTTGGAATCTCGTTAGGGAACAGGACTTGCCTATCCCAATCTGTTATTCTCAGTGCTCTGTGCTTATACTCTGTGGCAGGCAAAGCTTTTCTGCTTACCTGTTAAGAGTGCTACAAATAGTAGGCTCTGCTCATTACACAGACCATACCTGGCCAGCTCAGTACTTCCAGCTGTTGTTCAACTCTGTTACTTTTTGCTTCGAAAAGCAAATTTAGTTCAAAAAACATCAAGGAAAGCCAAAATATTTTAAAATTGATTTTCTAATTGTTGATGGCTATCTAGCAAAGCCAACTGTTGGTTATTTTGGCAATAGGGTAAATTGAGGAGGTACCTGACCTTCAATGGGGCATTGCTGGATAGGGAAACAGTCAAACTTAAATCAAGACTTGAAAAATTAAGAGACATAAATTACAGGGAGGAGCTCCAAGTCACGAAGTCTCTTCTTTCTCTCCTTTCCCACTCTTCCTCATACAGCCATAATTCACTGAGGGAGAGTTTTGAACATTTCCACAACTCCAAGTGTTTGGGCAGAAGGAACGGGTGAAGGAAAAGTATTTTAACAATTAGCCAGGACATGGTGGTCTCCCCTGAAAAATTAATAGGTGGGAAGTAGATACATCCAAGGTGTGAAAAAGAGACATGATGTTTAAATCACTTTTATCATTTTTTGTACGTACTGATGTTTAAAACAGTATTGATTGGTATTATTTTTTCTAATGTACCCTCGAGTCCCTAATTAGTGCTTGAGCCACTTGAAGGTATTATTTAATTTTTAAATAATTTCTGCAGCAAAATGAGGAGATCCCACATTGGCTGCACACGCATTCTTGCCATTGCCCATGGCTGGAGTTGCCTGGTGCCGTGAGTTTTCCATTTCATGGGAAACTCATGTGCTGAGGGAGTAACCCAGCAAGGAATGAGTAAATAGCTGCTGCTCTAAAGACCAGCTCATTAAGAGGCAGACATCTGAATGAAGTGAGGTTCCTGGGGAGTCTGTGGCACCAGATATGCCAAAAAGGGAGGCATGAAACCCTGTTATGTGCCATGACCAAGCAAAAGGCATTTTTAACCTAGGCAGGATTGGTGGTTAATATTCTGCTCCTGTGCTGCGCTCACTGAAGCCCCGGAGTGCTTTTGTTCATGCTGTGGGTCTTGTGCAGCACATTTACATGTGACCAACTGTTGGAGTGGCTCAGTCACCTCGGTACAGAACAGGGCTCAGCTGAAATGCCAAAGGCACGAGCTTTGTCTGGGACATGAGGGAAACCAAACAAAAATATCACAACTCTTTTTCTTTTCCTTTGTTAAAAGCCTTAACAACAGCTTCCTTATTCAACAGGAGGGTGTGTTGTATGGATACATTACAGCTGGTCAAAAGACTAAAGATTATTTAGCTTTTAACTAACTTTTTTTACTTTTAATTGAGTTTGTTAGGCCTAAATAGCTGAATGACACAGCATTTGTTTAACTCAGCGATATTCACAGCTTAATTAAATAATTCACATGCCAATCTCTAATCGTGACGCAAAAAGACCAAAAACCAAATTAAAGAATCGTAGCTCCCTGAGCCAATTGCTTGGAAAAGAGGAGCAGGGTCTGTTGAGACATATGGCAAACAATCTTTGCTGCAAACCAGCAAGCTAAAACACATCACTACTAAAACACACCACTACTACCAAGGGATAAGAGTACATATCCTTTTGCACAATATATTTTCCAAACACGCTCTCACCAGGAGCAGCAGGTGTGTAACTGAGGACTGCACCAGGGTCTGAAAAGATAATTCAAACACTATGCATTAGAAGGAAAGGGAGGAAACTGGGAAAGGGAATGAAATATTGTGAATTAAACTCACAATTTCCCTTAGAGTTTTTGTAATTGTTAACTTACAAGTTGGGAATTTGTGAAATGTGACAAATAAGAAGTAATTGAGAATGCCTGCTGCACTGGGATCTGTCTCTGCCGACATATGCGTAAGTAGAAATTGGTGTTGGAATTCAGTGGAATTAAGCACCCATACCAAGTGAGGAATGAAACCACAGATATAGTTGCTATGAATCTGCCAGGGTTTGGTTTTTGTTTTAGCTTGTTTTTTTATATTATGGCTTTATTACCTAATCACCCTGTTGTGCTACGTGCATACTGTATGCAAAACAATACAGAATCTGTGCCCAGCATCAAAATGCAAAGAAGTTACCATCTATTGCTGTGTTTAGCAGACATTGCCCCACATGGGAACAATGACAGTGACCTCAAATGACACCAGTTTTGTGTTGCCCAGGTTCTCCGCCGTGGTGCTGTTGTTTGTGGCAATCCCGGTGTGGCACAGGCAGGATGAAGGAGGTGTGCAGGGGAATATCCACTGGAGCCGCAATGGCAGGGCCTCGGTAAGTGAGCTGTTTGTTCATGTGTTTCTACTGCGTGTTTGAAAGAGTCAGACCCAAACCGAACTGCCAGGGCAGAATATTCCTCTGAGAGGATGAACATGGGTTATGTGTCTCAGCTTTGCCAAAACACTATGGAAACCGCTGCTTCGGTTTGGGAATAAAGACGTAGGCACAAACATTGCCTCGGGCAGGGTGAAGACCACCCTTGGGCAGAAGTGTTTGGGAGCTGCAGTGGTGAAAGGATGGGGTGTGCTTTGTTTTGCAGAACATTTGGGTGTGTATAACAGGCCTGTCTAAACAGAATTGGTGTGTCTGATGGCTGATCCAATATTCCAAGGAGGTCCTCTATTCAGAACTTGTTTTCCTTCCACACTTACCCTACTTTGTGTATTGTGCTAGATTATACTGGTTTCGTAAGTGGCAGTCACAGTTACTGTCCATCTGGATATGTTTTGAGGCTCTGTAAAGTTTTAACAACTGTGAAGGGGGAAAATACTAAAATATGCAGCCAGTCTGAAGTGATTTACCCTCCTGTCACCAGGAGGGCACAGAGCGCCCTTCGCAGACCATGTAAAACTTATTTAGATCTGTACCTTAATAACACAGCAAGAAGCATTCTCTTGTGAGTTGAGATTATCTCCCTGAATCTGTAATCTCTTAATGAAGGAAAATAATTATAATATTGAAGTCATACTAGCACATCTCTACACATTCAATCTTGATTCAGGCCATGTACAACTGAATTAGATACTTGGTTAACTCTTGTGCTTCTCCTGTGGCTTAAAACCCTGTTAAATAAGGGGGGTTATATTTTTCAGTGTCTTTTAATAAGATTTTGGTTTGCTATAATTTATTCTCGTGCTATTCACTGTGGAATGCCAGTCAGTTCTCAAAATTATTGTACATGCTTATCACATTTTTCACATTTAAAAAGCCCTCTTTTCCATGTTATCCCAGACTGAATTATCCCATCAATCTTTAACTCCTACCTCTGGGCTGATAGATTATGACATACATCTGGCAAGGCAGGATAGTTCTGCAAATAAACTACTCAGGTGTCTGTCCTGAATCTGTTCAGTAAGGCTTTGGAGGTCAGAAGGTTTAGATTGGTCATCTGTAAGTGTAAAAGTAGGGCAGGTACTTGTGTCAGGGTCAAAGGGACGGCAGCTCTCTCAACTCCTGCCTTCGCATCATCAGATAATTCCTGGCTCGTTTTCCTCCGGAGCCTGGGCTGTTTGTGTCCCGCTCAGCCATAAGCAGCGCTGTGAGTTATTCCCAGCCATGGCAAAGAACAGCACAGGACAGTCGGTACCACTTTTTGCTCAGGCTTCCCGTGGATGGTGGGTGACTGCAGCCCACAGCTCCCAGCAGCTTCCTGTGAACCCACTAATGGGGTACAAGTGCAGAGCCACCGGTGCCAGGTCTGTGCTGTGCTGGGGTCACGCTGTGAGAGGAGATTTATTGGCACAGCACGTCCAGCTGGAGCTGGAAGCAGAGCCTTTCTGCTCAGCAAGTGCTCCAAAAGGACTGGCACATGCCAAGTGCTGGTCCCCAGAGCGCACCGTCCATTAGTGCAGCCCTCAGTCAGCTCCAAATCACCCTGCAGCCCAGCTCTGCTTTCAGCTGTGCTGCTCCTGAGTTACTGATGAACACACAGCAGAGGAGAAGCCAAATGACACAAAACTGTCTCGTTCTGATGTACAGGGTAGTTAGTTGCCAGCAGCCCCCAGAGCAAAATAATACCTGTGCTGGGAACAGTGTCAGGGCTCTGCACAGCAGCTGAAGCCGTGCCTGCAATTCAAGTGTGATTTAAGTCTCTCTCATTCATGCTTTCTGGTACTTCAGCCTTTGCCTATCCCACATAGGGCCATACATTTTTTCCTTTGCCATCTGCAAGAGAGAATTAAACCATGTTGGGCTGGAGAAAACCTCTTCTGCTGGGGGAGGTGGGGGAAAAGAGTTACTGTGAGACAGAGGCAGAGATGCTGTTAGGACAGGGAAGGCTTTTCCTGTAGGGTCTTGGTGCCCATCTGCAATAAATTTTTATGAGGGTTTGGAGGAAACAGAGGCCTGGGCTAACCAGCAGGTTATTGGTTTGGAAAGCTGCACAGCCCAGTTACTGCAAATCTTTGTTTTGTCCATCCTCGCAGGTTCTGCCATACCATACAGGTATGTATGTTTTCCAATACTGTAATATAAATCATTGTCAGGTCATCAGCATTCCCCCAGTTTTCCAAAGTATTTTTGTGTCTGCCAAAGGTTCCCCCGGGACCTCTAGGCCTATAGGCTGCTATATAAGCTCCTTTAATGGGGCATGTAGTGCTGAACTGTGCTCTGCTGCAACATTCCCACTCAGAGGAAGAGGCAGAAGGAATGAGATGCCCAAGAGTTATGGCTTAAGAACCATATTTAAGACCTCTAGTAATAATATGTCTTAAACCATCATAGCAAAGCAAAACAGTGTTTTACTTATACAAAAACTTTTTTTCCTTTCACTAGTCATTTAAGAAAATTCCATGTGAGGATCCCAGAGTAGAGTAAGAAAAACACCATCAGGAGATTGGAACCTGAACAACTCACATGCAACATGTGCTGGCCGTGTGTCCTCCCCTGCCTTGTTTATTTTTTCCTTTGGGTGAGTACCTATTTACCTCCTTTTTTCCTAAACTTTCAAGAATTTTTTAAAAAAACAAGATAGAATTCAGTTCACTTATTATTTTGTGGGCATCTTAGTTATCTCTGGGAGTTGGAATTACTGCCTTTACCATCTAATAACACAACAGAAGTCCTGAAAATAGGAAGTAGTGTCTCACATCCTGGGGTTGCTTCTGCCACCCCAGAGTGATGCTGCCCTGCTCTTGGCCTGCCCTGCTTTGCTGAAAGTTGTGAGATCAAAGCTCCAGCCACGCTGAAGGATTTGAAGCAAAACAGACCCTTTTATTTTCAGATCATCCCAAAGGCCTTTGAGAGCAGGAGGAAAGCAAATGACAGTTAATGGATCTGGGAGGGCCTGACCTGAGGATAAGGTTAAGTGGTGTAATAATCTCCATCCTGAACTTGGAGCAGCTTCCCTAATAGTGGGCTTGGTCACAAGGTGAACCACTCTGAGCAAACCTCACAGATTTTCTGCCCACACCACTTAGAGCAAAGCTCAGGGTTTTTGTTAAACACCTGAGTCCTCCCCTAAAACACTTCCTTTTCTTTAATTAATCACTACTTTCCTCCACATTACCCTCACTGATAAACTTGACAAATTTCTGTGCACTGCCCTTTCTTTGGTGCTCTGATTTTTTCACTTCCAAAAGCAGAATGTATCACATTTCCTAGATCTAAAACATTTCTTAGTTAAATTTAGGCTTTCTTCTTTGAGAATCAAAAAAGTTAATGCATGAGTTCTCTTTGTTTGGCTTTGTTGTGAGGGAAGGGAATGGTCTGGCTGAAGAACTGTTTCTTTTGAGAGAATGTTGGATGGCCATATCAGTCAGATTTTTGTTTTTTCTTCTTTGCCCAGAGAAACTCTGCAATTCATTAGCTAGTTTTATCTTTCTTTTAATGTCCTCTTTATGCTTGTTGTTAAGACCAGTGTAGGCAATATTATCCACAAACCTCATTAAGGAAAAATGTTTTAATGTCCTTTTCTCAGAGAAATTACACGTATTTCCAGTGCAGAAAAAAGAGCTGAGCTAAATTCAGAATTTCTCTAAATAAGAAAGAGACTGTTGGAGTCTCTTCTCAAGAGAACCCATGAGGATTTATGCCCTGGTGACTTGGAAATTATTTATCTCCAAGACACAATGTCCCAACTCAACCCAGCCATACTCTTGGTATATTGCTGGGCTGAAGAAGCTCTTTAGCTTTCAAGGCTTAACACTGACTTACTTTCAGTGAAGTTTAATGGTGCTGCAAAATATCAGGCAATGGAACTGGTAACGGGATCAGTCAAAAGGAACACTGGGGTAAGAGACCAGCACTTGGTACGTAGAAAGGAAAGCCTTGCACTCCAGCTAAGAAAAACTGAGGGAACCTGAGGAATAGGCTACACAGCCAGGTAGATGGCCAAGAGAAATGGAAAGGAATTGAAAAACAGAAAGCATAAAAATAATCCTTCAGAGAAAGTTCCTAATCTCCTAGCCAGGATGAAAAAGCTACTAAGAAATGGGTGGCAGCCACAATCCAAAAGTATGGTATTTG
The DNA here is from genome assembly GCF_003031625.1 of Empidonax traillii. NCBI lineage: Eukaryota > Metazoa > Chordata > Aves > Passeriformes > Tyrannidae > Empidonax > Empidonax traillii. Next base: position 12,913 of record NW_020957481.1, on the reverse strand, counting down.
TAACAAAGTTACACGGGTATTTTACTCTGACTCCTCCATGATTTGTACAGATAAGGAAAGTGCAATCAGAAGGTTTTGAGAGATTTACAGAGGAGCTCCCCCTTGAAAGTGTTCATCTGAGTGAAGGAAAGGCAGGAGGGGATCCAGAAGTGGATGCAAGTAGTTTACAAGACAGGCATTAAAGATAACATGCTTTTGTTCTGTGTGCAGCCTGAAAAGCCATGGGGAGAACCTGCCATCTCCACCAGCTGTGCCAGAAAACTTCTTTCCTGAACGAGTCGTGTGTGATTGATCTCTGAAGCAACTGCTGGGTTACAGTCCCACAAATGACATGGAATTGCTGTCTGCTTGTGTTCTCTGGTAAGTTCAGCACATCTTCTCTTCTAGTTAAGCCTCAAAAGGTCGGGGTATCTTCAGTTTGGTTGATGTCCCTGAAGCGAGGAGGAACACAACAGTACAGAGAGATCACACTCCCCCTCCAGCCCCCAGGATGGTTAATAACTGAGGGGCTTTAGGCTTTCAGATTGACACAGAGATGTTGTGTCCTTGATGTCTCTATTTTATGGTATCATTTTATGGTCATTCCACAGGCACATCTAAGCACCCTGATTTGAAGTTCTAAAGCATTATATATATATATATATATATATATATATATATATCCCTAGCAGGGGAAAAAAAAAGTGAAAGAAATAAATTCAGTATTAAAAAACAATAAGAAGCATAGCAGAAAGAATAATGAAAGATTGGAAATGATTTATGAGTGTAATGGATCACTCTATATATCTTTACAGAAAGAAAATATCCAAATTACCTCAGCTTTAATAGTCATATTCCCAGTGACTGCAGAGGAAGAACTTTTAAATGTATGTATAAGACTGGAAATGGTTATAAAAGATCAGAGGCTTTTCAAAATTCACTGTGTACCAGGTCTAGTGAGTGCAATGCCAAGAGTAATATATAAAATCTGATCTGACAGCTTCATAATTTTCCTTTGTTTGAGGAGATCCCTGTGCAATGCAAACGTACAGCCTCGTGCCAGGACTAAGAAGAACAGTTAGTGGAAAGGACTTGGAGGTAATGACCACTGGGCAGTTTCTCACTGGCAAAATATAAAAAGAAAATGAAGAATTAAGTCCATTAAGAAATCCCCAGGCACATGGTTTAGATTAAAGGACACTCCTTTCAGCCAGGAGGCTGGAAGGTTGATGGAGCACTGTTCTTGCAGATGTTTGGAAAGTATTTCACAAACTCTTAATTTTGGAGAGTGCTTCTAAAGGCTGTTGCTCTTTCACTGCTCTGTGCCACCTCCAATTTATCTTAAGCATAAAATAGGAAAAAAACCCAGAAACTACAGCTTTTAATTAAATAGGAGAGGTCTTTTTAAAGAAACACAATAAAACATAAGATGTTATGGTTGTGAATCCTGTAGATCCAGTACCTGTAGAAGGCTGGCAGGTCTATAAAAATGAAGTCAAAGCAAATCTGTCAGAACTCAGCAAGTTTAGTTCAATCCCTTGGTTCATACTGGCTACATGTGAACAGTGCATTGAAAGAGGACAAGGCTTTAGAAGGGTTAATCGAAGCATCTTGCTGCAGGGGCCCACTGTTCTCCCCCCCCGCCCCCATTTCTCTACCTTGCTCAAAGGAGATCTTGTTCTGTACAAATTCTGCAGACCTAAAATATTTACAGATACATAGTACAAAGAGCCCAGAGGTAATAAATTATAGCCAAATAGGCCAAGGTAGACATTTGAATAGGTAGAATAGGCCCAAAGCCAAGGGTTTCTTTAAGCCCGAATGATCAGAACACGAAACAAAGGAAAGAACGAAAGGTCACCAGGGTCACGCGATGAAGAGGAGAGAATTTGAGACCCCATGAAGAAGTAAGGCAGGATCTACCACCATAATATTCCTCAAAATAGAGACCACGCCTCACTCTCCGCCCCTAACTCCACCTGTTATGAATATTGTAATCTAATGATGCAATAATATGAATATATATGTGATTATGATGTAATCATTGCCAAACCTGTATAAAATACTCATTCTAACCTAACCAGCTCGGAGCCTGTTTTCCCAGCACTAGCTAGCAGGCTGCCTGGCTGTTAAATAAATAAATAAATACCTTGCTGCTTTAGACATAAAACTCTGTCTAAACAGGTTTTTTTATCTGCTTTTTGGGCATCAGCATAGAGCAGTAAATTGCTATACTGAAGTCCTGGGAGTTCAGACTTGCTTGTGTGGTTTGTCTTTAAAAGTCTGGTTCTATATTATGCTCCAGGTAGTGATTTTTGCCAAGACTCTGTACCTGGCAACAGTACTTCAGCCCATCTCTGAGTGAATCCAGCCCAGCTCTGATCACCTCTAAGCACACAGGAAGATTACTGAGGTAAGATCTCAAGTGAGGGAGCTTGTGTTTGGGCCACATTCTGGGTCTATGCTGTGAGGTTCTGCTCATTAGTTTTGCAACTTTTTGTTAAATTCTGGCTTCAACTTGAAGAACACTCAAAACTCCTTGTCAAGTGTGAGGGTGAGGACTCTGTCTTCTCTCAGACAGAAACAAATCTGCTTCCTGGTGCCAGTTCACCTCTGGCAAAAGGACAACCCAGCTCTGCTGGATGTTCTCCATACTACATTTTCCTACAGAAGGGAAAAGCTGAATGTTGCTGTTCCCCTGCCTGCTCTCCCTTTCTGACTCTCTGCATTTTTGTGCATGTTTTCTGATCATCTCTCCAAGTCTCTCCCTCATTGTCTGGAGAAGGTGTTACCTAATGGCAATTCCTCAAGGAAACAGTTTCTCCTTTCCTAACCACATTTCATTGTCCCAAGTGCAAGATGTGATGAGGGATGGCTCTTGTCCTAATGAAAGGGAGTGAAGGTTCCATTGATTTCACCGGGGTCAAAACTTCACCCTCAGGGACCTATTGGTAGAAATGGGAGGGAATTTCCATTTTCACAGAGAATTTGCAACCCCTTAATTGTGTTGAAACCTCCAATATTTCCTTCGCGGGGCAAAGTTCGGATCTTCTTTCAGATGAATGTAGTGGCTGAGCGTCATCTGCTGCTGCAAAACCTTTACAAGTGACTTAAAACTAGAACAGGCATCAAAGAGAAGCAGGGTGGGAAAGGGTTGTTTGCTATTAAACACCAACACAAACCCAGCTTTTTGTCTGTGCCCTTCCCCCTTTTTGTTCACACACTCCTCTCTTCACCCTTCAGACAGCCTTAGAATGCTAATTCTTCTAATCACTTGGAGAATGAAAACTATTCTAGAAATCAACTGGAATATTATATTAAACCCTGTTTAATGAGCTTGGATCCACACCTATAAATAAAGTCCTAATCTTAAGTTCCAAGACAAGGGTGTGGGATGTTCCAATACAACCTGACACATTCACATTCAAAGCAAGTATTTGAAAGCAGTTTCAGAAAGGGCTGTTTAACAAACACATACTGGCAGGTGGGATTTATGAAGAAATGGTTTTAAATAAAAGTTTAATTGTCCTCTTTTCACAGATGTTCAGGATTTCTCTTCACAAAGCAGATGACGCAGGTGCTCTGAAAGATTTGGTGAAATGATAGTGTAATGATCAAGACCTGATCGTGTTATTCCACCGGTTTGTGAACTTTAAGGTATTCAATTATTCTGTTTTTCTCAGGGTAGAATCTGTATGCACGTAACCCTTGGTTAGCACTAATAACAATATGAAACCCTTCCCACATCAAAGCTGTGACTACGTGCTTTTGTCTGTCCCAATGGTTTGAGAGAAAATCTTGATAAATCAACATGAGGGTTTTTTTTCTTTTTCCTTTTTTTTTTTCTTTTCCTCTTTCTTAAGATTTGTTGTCTTGATTAGATAAAAAATAATAGGGGGCTGTCAATCTGTTTTCTTTTCAGGTCTTCTCTGCCTCTTTTTAAATTAGTTACAGCCTGCTTTTTTGTAGCTTTATAGCCAGCCTGACCTAATTTAATTACCATGACTTGTGTGGCTTAAAGATAAATAGTTTTATTCAGTCTGCCTACTTTTGTATGAGTTTTCCCTTTCACACATCTCCCTATATTTTGGCATTCAGAATTCTCGTCCTGTGTTGTGGGGTAGGTTACCACAAGGTTAGTTTGTAGCATTGTCCATATTTTCCCACAAAGGCCTTTGATGCAGTCAGTCCCTGCTTGTGCTGGGAGTCTTTGTGGGACAC
>NW_020957481.1:6461-8364 GCF_003031625.1 Empidonax traillii | reverse complement strand
GCCTACTTTTGTATGAGTTTTCCCTTTCACACATCTCCCTATATTTTGGCATTCAGAATTCTCGTCCTGTGTTGTGGGGTAGGTTACCACAAGGTTAGTTTGTAGCATTGTCCATATTTTCCCACAAAGGCCTTTGATGCAGTCAGTCCCTGCTTGTGCTGGGAGTCTTTGTGGGACACAACTGAACTGGGGAGGCACGGCATGGGAAATACATCCTTATGCCATCATCCTCCAAGCTTGTTCCTGTCCCAGCACTCTCGGAGGGTTTTTTTGCTTATTTTAGGAAAATGCTTCAGAAATCACAGCTTGGGATTTTTTCCCTACAGATTATTTTAAGCTGTGCCATAACGTGGACGGAAGATCTGCAGCAACGTAACTTTGTAGCACGAAAAGGCAAGTGCTTTACACACAGATATGTCCCCACAGATCCATGAGGTTCATGCCAAGAACATGGACAAATATTTCTACTACCCTGCTGGCCACCTGGAAGTACAGAAAGCAAGCAAGCAACTTATACAACTGCAAAATCTATTTGTCATGTTCCTTCTGCTCTAAGAAAAGGGAGAAAGACTGACCAGGAAAACAGGGCTGATAGTAAAGGTTTTGTTGTTTTTGTTTTTCTTTTTTTAAATTATTAAATATCCTACATTCCCATAATAGGTGCATTGTTTTATAATCTCACAGAAACATTCAGAATTCGTGACTGAGAGTAAGTAAGTGATAAAAAATGATTAAATCTGTTACACTCCCATAAAAACTGCATTTTTTTTATGATCTCACAGATACCATCCAGAAATCATCACTGACAGTAAGTGATAAAGGATGATTAAATCTGTTACATTGTTGTAATCACTGCATTTTTTTATAATCTCACAGAAACATTCAGAAATCATCACTGATAGTAAATGGTAAATTCTTAAATCTGTTAAATTCCCATAAAAACTTGAATTTTTTAATAATCTCACAGATAACATTAAGAAATCATGACTAATAAGCAATGTTGGGTTTCTTTAAATGTTTAAATCTGTTCCATTCCCATAATCACTGCATTTTTTTATAATCTCACAAATAATGTTCAGAAATCATCACTGAGAGTAAACGGTAAAAAATTATAAAATCTGTTACATTCCCATAAGAACTTGAATTTTTTAATAATCTCACAGGTAATGCTCAGAAATCATCACTGATAATAAATGGTTTTTTGTTTGGTTTTTTTAAAATGTTTAAATCTGTTCCATTCCCACAATCACTGCTTTTTTTTTTTATCACAGGTAACATTCAGAATTCATGACTAACAGTAACTGATAAAAGATGATTCAATCTGTTCCATTCCTGTAATCACTGCATTTTCTTTATACTCTCACAGGTACCATTCAGAATTAGTGACTGATAGTAAATGATAAAAGATGATTAAATCGGTTCCATTCCCACAATCACTGCATTTTTTAATAATCTCACAGAAACATTCAGAAATCATCACTGATAGAAAATGGTAAATTATAAAATCTGTTACATTCCCATAGTAACTTGAAAATTTTAATAATCTCACAGGTAATATTCAGAAATCATGACTGATAATAAATGGGTGTTGTTGTGTTTTTTTTAATGTTTAAATCTGTTACATTCTTATAATCATTGCATTTTTTAATGATCCCACAGATAACATTCAGAAATCATCACTGAGAGTGATAAACGATGATTAAATCTGTTCCATTCCCACAATCACTGCATTTTTTTTATAATCTCACAGAAACATTCAGAAATCATCACTGAGAGTAAATGGTAAAAAATTATTAAATCTGTTACATTCCCGTAATAACTTGAATTTTTAAATAATTTCACAGATAACATTCAGAAATCATGACTGATAATTAATTTTTGGGTGTTTTTTTTTTTTTTTTTA
>NW_020957481.1:0-5940 GCF_003031625.1 Empidonax traillii | reverse complement strand
TTTTTTTAATGTTAAAATCTGTTCCATTCCTGTAATCACTGCAGTTTTTTTATACTCTCACAGGTACCATTCAGAATTACTGACTGATAGTAAATGATAAAAGATGATTAAATCTGTTCCATTCCCATAATCACTGCATTTTTTTATAATCTCACAGATAATGCTCAGAAATCATCACTGAGAGTAAATGGTAAAAAATTATTAAATCTCTTACATTCCCATAAGAACTTGATTTCTGTAATAATTTCACAGATAACATTCAGAAATCATGACTGATAAGAAATGGGTTTTTTTTTAAAAAATGTTTAAATCTGTTCCATTCCTGTAATCACTGCATTTTTTTTTTTAATCACAGGTACCATTCAGAATTCAGGAGTGACAGTAAGTGCTAAATGATGATTAAATCTGTGCCATTCCCATAATCACTGCATTTTTTTATCATCTCACAGAAACATTCAGAAATCATCATTGATAGTAAATGGTAAATTATTAAATCTGCTACATTCCCATAAAAACTTGAATTTTTTAATACTCTCACAGATAACATTCAGAAATCATGACTGATAAGAAATAGGTGTTGTGTTTTTTTTAATGTTTAAATCTGTTACATTCCTATAATCACTGCATTTTTTAATGATCCCACAGATACCATTCAGAAATCATCACTGATAGTGATAAACGATGATTAAATCTGTTCCATTCCTGTAATCACTGCATTTTTTTTATGATCTCACAGAAACATTCAGAAATCATCACTGAGAGTAAATGGTAAAAAATTATTAAATCTGTTACATTCCCATAATAACTTGAATTTTTAATAATCTCACAGATAACATTCAGAAATCATGACTGATAAGAAATGGGTGTGTTTGGGTTTTTTTTAATTTTTAAATGTGTTACATTCCTGTAATCACTGCATTTTTTTTTATCACAGGTACCATTCAGAATTCATGACTGACAGTAAGTGCTAAAAGATGATTAAATCTGTGCCATTCCCATAATCACTGCATTTTTTAATAATCTCACAGATAACGTTCAGAAATCATCACTGAGAGTAAATGGTAAAAAATTATTAAATCTGTTACATTCCCATTAAAACTTGACTTTTTTTTAATAATTTCACAGATAAGACTCAGAAATCATGACTGAGAGTAAATGGGATTTTGTTGGCTTGTGGTTTTTTTTTTTTATGTTAAAATCTGTTCCATTCCTGTAATCACTGCATTTTTTTTTTATCACAGGTAACATTCAGAATTCATGACTGATAAGAAATGGTTTTTTTTCAAAAAAAAAAAAAATTAAACTCTGTTCCATTCCTGTAATCACTGCATTTTTTTTATACTCTCACAGGTACCATTCAAATTCATGATGGATAGTAACTGATAAAAGATGATTAAATCTGTTCCATTCCCACAATCACTGCAGTTTTTTTTTATCACAGGTTACATTCAGAATTCATGAGTGACAGTAAGTGATAAAAGATGTTTAAATCTGTGCCATTCCCATAATCACTGCATTTTTTTATCATCTCACAGATAATGTTCAGAAATCATCACTGATAGTAAATGGTAAAAAATTATTAAATCTGTTACATTCCCATAAAAAATTGATTTTTTTTTAATAATTTCACAGATAACACTCAGAAATCATGACTGATAATAATTTTTAAATTTTTTTTTAATGTTGAAATCTGTTACACTCATGTAATCACTGCATTATTTTTATACTCTTAGAGTTAACATTCAAAATTAGTGACTGATTGTAAATGATAAAAGATGATTAAATCTGTTACATTCCCATAAAAACTTGAATTTTTTAATAATCTCACAGATAACATTCAGAAATCATTCAGAAATCATCACTGATAATAAATGGGGGGTTTAAAAAAAAAGTTTAAATCTGTTTCATTCCTGTAATCACTGCATTTTTTTAATAACCTCATAGAAACATTCAGAAATCATCACTGATAATAAATGGTAAAAAATTATTAAATTGTTACATTCTCATAAAAACTTGAATTTTTAATAATTTCACAGATAACATTCAGAAATCATGACTGATAATTAATTTTTGGTTGTGTTTTTTTTTTGTTTTTTTTTTTTTTTTTTATGTTAAAATCTGTTCCATTCCTGTAATCACTGCAATTTTTTTATACTCTCACAGGTACCATTCAGAATTCATGAGTGACAGTAAGTGCTAAAAGATGATTAAATCTGTTTCATTCCCATAATCACTGCATTTTTTAATAATCTCACAGATAATGCTCTGAAATCATCACTGATAATAAATGGTAAAAAATTATTAGATCTGTTACATTCCCATAAGAACTTGATTTCTGTAATACTTTCACAGATAACATTCAGAAATCATGACTGATAAGAAATAGGGTTTTTAAAAAAAAATATTAAAATCTGTTCCATTCCCACAATCACTGCAGTTTTTTTTTATCACAGGTACCATTCAGAATTCATGACTGACAGTAAGTGCTAAAAGATGATTAAATCTGTGCCATTCCCACAATCACTGCATTTTTTTATCATCTCACAGAAACAGTTCAGAAATCATCACTGAGAGTAAATGGTAAAAAATTATTAAATCTGTTGCATTCCCATGAAATCTTGATTTTTGTTTAATAATTTCAGATAACAGAAATCATGACTGATAAGAAATGGGGTTTTTTTAAAAAAATGTTTAAATCTGTTCCATTCCTGTAATCACTGCATTTTTTTTTTAATCACAGGTACCATTCAGAATTCATGAGTGACAGTAAGTGCTAAAAGATGATTAAATCTGTTTCATTCCCATAATCACTGCATTTTTATATAATCTCACAGATAATGCTTAGAAATCATCACTGATAATAAATGGTTTTTTGTTTGTTGTTTTTTTAAATGTTTAAATCTGTTCCATTCCTGTAATCACTGCATTTTTTTCATAATCTCAAAGGTAACCTTCAGAATTCATGACTGATAGTAAATGATAAAAGATGATTAAGTCTGTTCCATTCCTGTAATCACTGCATTTTTTTATAACTTCACAGAAACATTCAGAAATCCTCACTGAGAGTAAATGGTAAAAACTTATGAAATCTGTTTCATTCCCATAATAACTTGAATTTTTAATAATTTCACAGATAACATTCAGAAATCATGACTGATAAGAAATGGGTGTGTTTGGGTTTTTTTTAATGTTTAAATCTGTTACATTCCTATAATCACTGCATTTTTTTTAATGATCCCACAGATACCATTCAGAAATCATCACTGAGAGTGATAAAAGATGATTAAATCTGTTACATTCCTGTAATCACTGCATTTTTTTATAATCTCACAGAAACGGTTCAGAAATCATCACTGAGAGTAAATGGTAAAAAAATTATTAAATCTGTTACATTCCCATAAGAACTTGAATTTTTTTAATAATTTCACAGATAACATTCAGAAATCATGACTGATAATAAATGTGGGTTGGGTTTTTTTTTTAATGTTTAAGTATGTTACATATCCACAATCACTGCAATTTTTTTATACTCTCACAGGTACCATTCAGAATTCATGACTGACAGTAAGTGCTAAAAGATGATTAAATCTGTGCCATTCCCATAATCACTGCATTTTTTTATCATCTCACAGATAATGCTTAGAAATCATCACTGATAATAAATGGTTTTTTGTTTGTTGTTTTTTTAAATGTTTAAATCTGTTTCATTCCTGTAATCACTGCATTTTTTTATAATCTCAAAGGTAACCTTCAGAATTCATGACTGATAGTAAATGATAAAAGATGATTAAGTCTGTTCCATTCCCACAATCACTGCATTTTTTTATAACTTCACAGAAACATTCAGAAATCCTCACTGAGAGTAAATGGTAAAAGATTATGAAATCTGTTACATTCCCATAATAACTTGAATTTGTTAATAATCTCACAGATAACATTCAGAAATCATGACTGATAATAAATGGGTGTTGTTGGTGGTTTTTTTAATGTTTAAATCTGTTACATTCCTATAATCACTGCATTTTTTAATGATCCCACAGATACCATTCAGAAATCATCACTGAGAGTGATAAAAGATGATTAAATCTGTTCCATTCCTGTAATCACTGCATTTTTTTATAATCTCACAGAAACAGTTCAGAAATCATCACTGAGAGTAAATGGTAAAAAATTATTAATTCTGTTACATTCCCATAAGAACTTGATATTTTTAATAATTTCACAGATAACATTCAGAAATCATGACTGAGAGTAAATGGGATTTTGTTGGCTTGTGTTTTTTTTTTTTTTTTTTTATGTTAAAATCTGTTCCATTCCTGTAATCACTGCATTTTTTTTTTTTAATCACAGGTACCATTCAGAATTCATGAGTGACAGTAAGTGCTAAAAGATGATTAAATCTTTGCCATTCCCATAATCACTGCATTTTTTTTATCATCTCACAGATAACGTTCAGAAATCATCACTGAGAGTAAATGGTAAAAAATTATGAAATCTGTTACATTCCCATAAAAAAATGATATTTTTTTTAATAATTTCACAGATAACATTCAGAAATCATGACTGATAATTAATTTGTGGTTGGGTTTGTTTTTTTTTTAATGTTGAAATCTGTTCAATTCCTGTAATCACTGCAATTTTTTTATACTCTCACAGGTACCATTCAGAATTAGTGACTGATAGTAAATGATAAATGATGATTAAATCTGTTCCATTCCCATAATCACTGCATTTTTTAATAATCTCACAGATAATGCTCAGAAATCATCACTGATAATAAATGGTAAAAAACTATTAAATCTGTTACATTCCCATAAGAATTTGATTTCTGTAATAATTTCACAGATAACATTCAGAAATCATGACTGATAAGAAATAGGGTTTTTTTAAAAAAATGTTTAAATCTGTTCCATTCCTGTAATCACTGCATTTTTTTTTTTTAATCACAGGTACCATTCAGAATTCATGAGTGACAGTAAGTGCTAAAAGATGATTAAATCTGTGCCATTCCCATAATCACTGCATTTTTTAATAATCTGACAGATAATGTTCAGAAATCATCACTGATAGTAAATGATAAAAGAATTATTAAATCTGTTACATTCCCATAAAAAATTGATTTTTTAAAATAATTTCACAGATAACATTCAGGAATAATGACTGATAATAATTTTTTTTTTTAATGTTTAAATCTGTTACATTCGTGTAATCACTGCATTATTTTTATACTCTTAGAGTTAACATTCAGAATTGATGACTGATTGTAAATGATAAAAGATGATTAAATCTGTTACATTCCCATAAAAACTTGAATTTTTTAATAATCTCACAGATAACATTCAGAAATCATTCAGAAATCATCACTGATAATAAATGGGGGTTTTAAAAAAAAAGTTTAAATCTGTTTCATTCCTGTAATCACTGCATTTTTTTAATAACCTCCTAGAAACATTCAGAAATCATCACTGATAATAAATGGTAAAAAATTATTAAATCTGTTACATTCCCATAAGAACTTGATTTCTGTAATAATTTCACAGATAACATTCAGAAATCATGACTGATAATTAATTTTTGGGTTTGTTTTTTTTTTTTAATGTTAAAATCTGTTCCATTCCTGAATCACTGCAATTTTTTTATACTCTCAGGTACCATTCAGAATTCATGACTGATAGTAAGTGCTAAAAGATGATTAAATCTGTTTCATTCCCATAATCACTGCATTTTTTTTTCACAGGTACCATTCAGAATTCATGAGTGACAGTAAGTGCTAAAAGATGATTAAATCTGTTCCATTCCCATAATCACTGCATTTTTTAATAATCTCACAGATAATGCTCAGAAATCACTGATAGTAAATGATAAAAAAATTATTAAATGTCTTACATTCCCATAAAAAAATTGATTTTTTAAAATAATTTCACAGATAACATTTGGAAA
>NW_020957480.1:26670-28771 GCF_003031625.1 Empidonax traillii | reverse complement strand
CCACTGTCCCTACATCCAGCCTGGCCTTGGACATTTCCAGGAGTGGGGCAGCCACAGTTCAGACCAGTTTTGTCCTTCCCACGTGCAGCAGAGACACCAAAATCCCGCTGCTGTCCCGCCTGAACCACCTGAAATCCTCCCTTCCTTCCTGAACTTTTCCCTCCACACTCAGCAGAGACCTTCTTGCCACAGACACCTCTATTTCCAGGCAGGTGATTTTGGCCCCAGCTGGACGTTTAAAGCTCAGCAGCTCCACCAACCCACAAAAAATTTGCTGCTGACCCACAGCACGTCAGATCCCAGTGGAAAAATCCCGTCCTAACCTCGAGCCCAGGGACTGAGCCCGGCAGAGAGCAGGGCTCCTGACAGATGGCAGCCCCAAGAGGTTGTATAATTCTCACACCGGGCTCCAGCAACCAGCTGCATCTTGGCTTCTTCCCATCTCATTCCAAACGACCTTCCTGGTGGACAAAACGGGGAGCAGAAAAGGAGAATTTCCTGACCCCTGGCACGAAGGAGAAATTCCCCAGTAATTCCAAGTCAGGCCCAGCGCTGAAGTGGACATGGAAATGCTCCCTAAGAAACTCTCCAGAGAAATGAAGCTAAAAAAGGAAACACGGGATGAGGGAGGATAAAAGGAAGGACACGGAGCTTTTGGAGCCAGTCCAGAAGAGACCACCAAGAGGATCAGAGGGATGGAGGAAAGGCTGAGGGAGTTGGGATTGTTCAGCCTGGAGAAGAGAAGCTTTGGGGTCACCTAATTGTGGCCTTTCACTGCCTGAAGGAGCTACAGGAAAGATGGAGAGAGACTGGTTACAAGGCCTGGAGGGACAGGACACAGGGAATGGCTTCCCAGTGCCAGAGGACAGGGAGAGATGGGATATTGGGAAGGAATTCTGGGCTGGGAGGGTGGGCAGGCCCTGGCACAGGTTGGGCAGAGCAGCTGTGGCTGCCCCTGGATCCCTGGAAGTGCCCAAGGCCAGGTTGGACGGGGCTTGGAGCAACCTGGGCCAGTGGAAGGTGTCCCTGCCCATGGCAGGGGGTGGCACTGGGTGGGCTTTAAGGTCCCTTCCCACCCAAAGCATTCCATGATTCCATGTCATGAGCTGCTCCCTTCCCAGGTGACACAGAGGCCTGAATGCGCCCACCCTGATCTGGGGCGAAAACTAAACCTGAGGGAGAAAATCTTGGGCCAGACCAATTTTTCCAGCCAAAGTGTAGAATGACTAAAAATAGAGTTTATAATGGTGTCAGCTTTAACAACCATGGAGGGATTACTTGCTCCATGGAGGGACTGCTTGTCCCACATGTCCTCAGGGCATCTCCATCTCTTCCTGGCACAGAAGTGGCTTTTGACACTCCTGCTGCACCATCCTCATCAGATCCCACCCAACCTTCTCGAGCCTTGACTGATATCGGGCCATAACCAGCATTCCAAGGAGTTTCTTGGGGTTTAACAAGACATATTGCTCTCCTCCCAAGGGTCCTGATGCACCTCATGGACTCATGGGATGCTGAAACAGCTGCAATCAAATCATAACCCCCCTGAAGGAACAGCAAATAAAGTGCAATCCCCTCCATTTGCGACTTCCATGGGCTGGCACCAACAGTTAACAACAAACATGCAAAAGGGGAGGAAAGGGAGGGATGGTTCCCAAATTAAACTTAAATATATCACAGAACCACAGTTCCAGAACCCCTGAGGCTGGAAAAGCCCTCCCAGCCCATGGATCCACCCTGTGCCCCATCCCCACCTTGTCCCCCAGCCCAGAGCACTGAGTGCCACGGCCAGGCCTGCCTGGGACACCTCCAGGCCTGGGCACTCCAAAAAACCTCCCTGGGCAGCCCCTGCCAAGGCCTCACCACCCTTGCCAGCAACAAATTCCTCCTCGTGGCCAACCTGAACTTTCCCTGAGGCCGTTTCCCCTTGTCCTGTCCCTGTTCCCTGGGAGCAGAGCCCGACCCCCCCCGGCTCCCCCCTCCTGGCAGGGACTTGCAGAGCCAGAAGGTCCCCCCTGAGCCTCCTTTTCTCCAGGATGAGCCCCCCCAGCTCCCTCAGGAGTTCTCCACACCCTTCCCAGCTCCCTTCCCTGCCCTGCAC
>NW_020957480.1:19166-26075 GCF_003031625.1 Empidonax traillii | reverse complement strand
CTCCCCCCTCCTGGCAGGGACTTGCAGAGCCAGAAGGTCCCCCCTGAGCCTCCTTTTCTCCAGGATGAGCCCCCCCAGCTCCCTCAGGAGTTCTCCACACCCTTCCCAGCTCCCTTCCCTGCCCTGCACACGCTCCAGCCCCTCCATGGCTCTCCTGTCGGGAGGGGCCCAAATATTATATTTAATATTCTTAACCTTTGCAAAGTGTATTTGCTTTAAAAAGAAATAAAGGAGGGCGAATGAATTCAATGTTCTCTTTATCTGAAACCACTTAACCCAAGCAAGGCAAGATCCACCTGGACACCACCCAAGACTGCAAACAGAGAGACCTAATTCTTTGTAACAGAAACCAAACTGGGTTAGAGAAGAGCAGAAGGGTTTGATCAGAGGGACGAGAAAAAGATTAATTGCAGGAAAAATATTTAAAGAATGAGGCAAAGAATTGAGAGGCAACGTGGATTTGAGCGGATACAAAAACAGGGATGGGTGAGTGGGATTTCAGGGAAACCAACAAAAGTTCCACAGAGCATCTGAGAACACTTGAACTGAAGAATAACATATTTATAAACCAGGAAAATGAGATACTTTTCCACATAGTAATTAGCTGTCTTACAAAACCACTGCCATAAAGAGCCAAGCAGGGACCAGAAAGAGGTCAGGAATTTGTACAGAAAATATGGGGTGAAACACTGGCCCAGGTTGCCCAGAGAAGCTGTGGCTGCCCCTGGATCCCTGGAAGTGTTCAAGGCCAGGCTGGACAGGGCTTGGAGCGACCTGGGCCGGTGGAAGGTGTCCCTGCCCATGGCAGGGGGTGAGATGACCTTGAAATGTCCCTTCACTCAACCTGCTACAGAATCCCAGGATCCCTGAGGTTGGAAAAGCCCTCCCAGCCCATGGATCCCCCCTGTGCCCCATCCCCACCTTGTCCCCCAGCCCAGAGCACTGAGTGCCACGGCCAGGCCTGCCTGGGACACCTCCAGGCCTGGGCACTCCAAACCTCCCTGGGCAGCCCCTGCCAAGGCCTCACCACCCTTGCCAGCAACAAATTCCTCCTCGTGGTATCCCAAAGACCAGCCCTTCTGCTTTACCCTTTCCAGGAGCCCCCAGCATTAATTAACCACAGACCAAACACACAGACTAATTACCCCACTGGGACAGGACCTTGCTTCTGTCCGAGAGACAAACTCCCCAAGGCTACGCTGGAGAAGATGAACCTGAAAGTCCCACAAAGATGGGAGGGAACAGGACTATTCCCTGTCACTGGGTGGGCACCACATTGTTGTTTGCATGATCCTCAGCAAACCCCCATTTCTTCCCAACAAATTTTATTTTTTCCACATCCCTGAGATATTTTAGTTTTATTCAGTTGATTCTCTTTTGTCCTCCACGAGCAATTTGTCTCTTTTTCCTCCTCCATGACTCATTTTTCAAAGTTTGCAACAACAAGAAGAGGAAATAATTTATCCATGTCTGAAGGAGCTCTCATTATTCCTGAAAAATCCTTTAACTCCCAAACACTGACCACCAGACAAACAGCTGGGAAGCAAAGTTCCCGGGTTCCCACAGCCCCCACCGACCTTGGACACCCAAAGAGGACACCCTGGGCTTGGTTCCCAAATGAGGGATCATCAGAGTCACACCAGGGATGTCTCCAAGACTTGGGTGCTCATGGCAGAGCAGCTCTGGGAAGGAAAAGCACCACGGGAATGTATCTCAGGGGTGGGGACAGGAATCCAACAGCACTTCCCTCCAGCACATGGATCAGGGATCCCAACTCCTGCTCTCCAAAGGCCTGGAAGGGTCCTCACTCCTCCCCTAAATTACCTCCAAGGGACTTGGGGCTGCAGAGAGCTGGAAGGCATTCATTCAGCCCCAGAATCCTGGAATCACTGAGGCTGGAAAAGCCCTCCCAGCCCATGGATCCACCCTGTGCCCCATCCCCACCTTGTCCCTGTTCCCTGGGAGCAGAGCCCGACCCCCCCCAGCTCCCCCCTCCTGGCAGGGACTTGCAGAGCCAGAAGGTCCCCCCTGAGCCTCCTTTTCTCCAGGATGAGCCCCCCCAGCTCCCTCAGGAGTTCTCCACACCCTTCCCAGCTCCCTTCCCTGCCCTGCACACGCTCCAGCCCCTCTGTGGCTCTCCTGTCTGAGGGCCCAGAGCTGCCCCCAGGATTCCAGAGGGGCCTCCCCAGCTCCCAGCACAGGGACAATCCCTGCCCTGGGCCTGTGCCCACACTATTTTTGATACAAAGCTCTCAGCAAACTCCTGATGCCGGGGATCTCTGCCAGTTTTTAACCCGTTTCAGCCCTGGGGGAGGTAAATTGCTCCTCGGGAAGCAGCAGCAGTCAGTGCCCAAGGGCTGCAGGAGACCCAAGGGAGCAAAGAACCTCAAGCTCCAGGGAACTAGGTGGCTCCTGGTGGCTCCTGGTGGCTCCCAGCTCTGTCCAGTGCTGTGGAGGACACGCTGGAGTCAGGACAAGGCAGCTGGAGCTGGAGACACCCCGGAGGCACCGAGCACCAGGAGATGATCCCACGGGATGCTGCTCTCACCCCCAGCCCTCGCCAGGGCCGTGACTGCCTGGGATCCCCGACGGGCACATCACCAACCCCAACCTGGCAGGTGGAACCGGTGATTGAGCTGTTCCATTTGTCAGCAAAAGGGGAAAAAGAAACCTCCTTTTTCCCCCAGCCAGGACCTGGTCACAGCGCCTTTGATGTCTCCCAGCAGGCTGTTGTGACTGGAGGAACACCAAAGCCGATCAAACCAGCCACCAACGCTGACTTCTGGAGTCGGGAGAGATGAAAAACTTGGGATTTTAAAGCATATTTCTTTGAATTCCTTGCCAGAGAGGCCTGTGTATTTCAGACAGGCCTGTTTGCAGGTGTGAGCCATTCAACCACCCTGGCCAGTGACTCCAGTAAAAACTGGTTTCAACTTTGGCAAACTTGGAAGTATTAAGTGAGTAAAGGTAACTCTTTGTGGCGTTTTTAACAAAGTAATGACACCTGTATAGACAATAAATACATTTACTGAAGTTTGTTTTGGTTTGTTTGGGTTTCCTCTTGTTCTAGATCAGTCCAGGAAGGCTGATGAGTGTTTTTATTACAACCTGAGATTGTAACTAATGATACCTTGGAACTATTATAAAATACACTTGAGTTAGAGAGTTCTCCTGTATTAACTGCTGAATAAACTACTGATTATGCATCTGATATATTTATAGGTGTCTATTTTGAGAGTGCACACACAAATTCATGCAAGTGAAAATGTTATATCTGTATTTATTAAATTTATTATTATATTTATTTATTATATATTAATTATTAGATATATTATTATATTTATTATTCTATATTATATTATAATGTTTCCATTCCATTTATTATACATCTACATGTTTTATATATACTTATATCTACTTATATGTATACTTTTCACCTCCAGAAGTCTGGAAGGTTCCAGAACAGCCTTCCCACTGGAATAGCAGGAGGAAAAGCATCAGTGGGTTTAAAGGTGCAGAGTGAGCAGTTTGTGGGGGTTGTGAAGCTGTGCAGGGTCAAGGACTCAACTCACCGACCAGACTCCCTGTCCCACTGCTTTTCCAACAGTGGGAATGGGAATGCTGCTGGAAGAGCAGCCTGGGGAGGAGGCAGCTGTTCTAGATCACCACGGGCACCAAGAGTTAAATTAAGTTTAAAGCTTCGGCTCAACCTTCCGAGTTGTGAATGGCTTCCCAACCTTCCTGCAGGGATCCTGATCCTCCAGCCCCGCTCCTCAATGCTTCTGGCTGGATAAAGAAATTCCAGAGGAAACCAGCTGGCTGCTCATCAAACAGAAGCTGCAAAGCCTTCCCCAACAAAAGCCACATCCTCTGTGCGAGAACTTTATTCACCAGGAAAATAATCCTTCCGTCGAAACAACCCCCAGCACGGCCGAGCGCGGCCACGGCAATAACTCAACAAAGCCACAACCACGGCCAACAGAAATCCAATTTACCAGTCATTCCAGCTCAGACACTGCAGGGGGAATGTCAACAAAGCCCTGTTGGATGCACGAGGCAGCAGTTGCTCCAGAATAACTCCCCCCTAATCGCCAAGTGCAAAGAAATGAGACCCCAACCCCAGTACGTCCAGAGTGTTCTCAATTCCTCCCCAGCTTCCAGGCTGGAGATTCAGCCCTCGCTGTGCCTATGAACCACTTCTCCCCGTGACCTTGTGATTTCAGAGCTGGTGACTATTGGTTCTCCCTTTGCTTGGGGCGCTCACATCTCATTTCATTTCTCATTATCAGGCACAACCAGATCAAGGACAGGCTCTCCTCTGCTGGGATTCTTTTGCTGTCTTACAAAACGAAATAACTCTATTGATTATTGCCTTTTGTCATCCAACAGCTGCAGGACAGTCACAGACAACACAGACACCCTTCACTTGCACGTGCTCTTGAAACCAAACCAGCTGCTCTCAAGAGCCCCAAGGAAAGCCAGCAAACAGCACCTCCTGCTCCTCTAAATCCACTGCCAAGATCCCTGCTCAACACCAGCATTCAGGAGAACCTTCACAGGAGTCCATCTGCTTCCAAATAACAACAGCAGCTCCACATGGGTTGCAGGAAATGCTCCTGCATGAAATGCTCCTGAAAAGCCCGAGGAAACCCATCACAGAGCATCTCCTGCTCCTCCAAACCCAACACCTGGACCCCTGTTTAACATCAGTGCTCAGGAGAACCTTCACAGGAGTCCATCTGCTTCCGACAAGGAACAGCAGCTCCCCAGGGACCTGAAGTGAACACTCAAGGACCCTCAGCTTCCCCCATCCCACAGCTGCCAACAGGGCCATCCACAGACACACACAGAGGGGCTCGTGCTGCTCCTCCTCCAGCTCTTCTCCATCAGCTCTGCAATTCCCAAGACGCAAACTGCCAGAAGTTCTGCCATTCCCCTCCCTGCCAGTGCCTGTTTGCAGCCCCAGCCCCCTGAAATCACTGATTCCACCTCATCAGAGGGGTGGCTGTCAAGTCAGCTCACCAGCACACCTCAGAACGAGACACCAGCCCTATTCCAGCCTCCATTCCAGTCATCTCCTGTCCCCTGCTCCTCCCTGGGGGGGTCTCTTCCCCCAGCTCCTCACTCAGACTCACATCTCTGGACACGTTTCTCCCTTGGCATCGCACCCTCCCAGAGCTCCCTCCATGCAGGGCTCTCGCCCTGGAACATCCCCCGAACGCAGCTCATTTCATCCAGCACTGCTATGACAGCACCCCCCCAAAAAACCATCTCCCACCCTTCCCCAGACTGCCTGTACCCACCACACTTCAACACTTCCTCCAGCTGCCACCTTCTCCCTCCAGGACCCTCCACCCCCAACATCCCAACACCTCCATCCCTGGGCAGCTCAGTCATCCCCCACATCCCTTCAGGACCCTGAAGCCTCCCCTCCGGCTGGCAAATCACACCCATGGCCAGGATTCCTCTCCCATTGTGGACACCCTGGCACCCCCTCATCTCAGAGCACAAGTCCAGCACCAGCCCAGTCCAGGATCTTCCCTCATACCAGCCTCTATTTCCCGGGTGGGAGAAGCTCTCTCCCAGATCCCCCCGTTTCCAGAGGTATCACGAGTCCCCCGGACATGACAAAGCACCGGCGGTGGCAGCTCCGCTCAGACTGCCGGGCTCTGCTCTGCTCAGCCCACCCCTCGACCTGTCTGCGACTCCCAGGGAGCCCTGGCCAGGGGCTGACAACATTCCTGGCCCCGAAAACATCCATCAGCCTCTCCAACGCAGCAAATAATCTGGAGAGTTTCCACCAGCGAGGCACCGAAAGGATTCTCTTCTAAGCTCTCGTTCAGCCTCCTCGGCCACAGGGTCAGGAGCCAGTGGGAAGGGACTCCAGCCCCGAGGGGCCACTGCCCGACCCACTCCACTGTCCCTCCCCACAGTGCCTCCCACAGCTTGCTTTCTCCCTGGAGATCACATGAAGGCACGCAAACAATTCGGGATGAATAAGTGAATTCAGGATTCTGTGGCAGTTACTCCAGGACCACCTACTCGGTGCAAAACACATGAGGAGACACAGAGGGATGTGACAGGGAGCAGTGGGAAAACGTGCTGGGAAAAGCGCTTCTGGTGCAAGAGTCCACCCGTGGATCCCTTCCAGCCTCCTGGAATCACACACACCTGCACGAATCGCAGCTCCACCACATCAAACACTCCTCAACTCCAACCACCACTGCAGAAATCCGCCCCAGCCACAGGCCCTTCTCATCCATCTCCTCCTCTCAGGGGGGGAAAAACACATCCATGGGGACAACAGCGGGATTGGCTGGGCCGCCACCTCCGAGGGGAAGCCGTCAGCTCCCTCAGCACAGGGCTCAGAGGGTTCTGAAGCAGCAATTCCAAGCAGGGAAGAGCAAGCCCTGTCTCCCCAGCTCAGATCCATGTTACAGCCAACGCAGCTCAGCTCGGCTCAGCGGCTGCTCCAGCCCGCATTGCAAGAGGAATCCGCAGGAAAAGTGGAGGCAGCAAGATGAAAAGAAGATCCTTAAACTTTCTGCGAAAAAACTATGGAATTAGGAGGCTTGCAGAGGGAGCCTTTTGTTATCCCTGCCTGCTGTAAAGCTGAC
Organism: Empidonax traillii; assembly: GCF_003031625.1. Classification (NCBI taxonomy): domain Eukaryota; kingdom Metazoa; phylum Chordata; class Aves; order Passeriformes; family Tyrannidae; genus Empidonax; species Empidonax traillii. The sequence continues at coordinate 19,458 of NW_020957480.1, read as the reverse complement.
TTACGACCCACCGCAGGCTTTACATGGCTTTCAGGAGTGTGTCCAACACAACAGGCACTGCTGTTATCCCTCTAAGCCTCCCGGTGCTGGAAGCTGGGGCTGGAAGCTCTGTTGGGAAGAGCTGCCGTGCCCATCACCCCCTCGCTGCTCCCGGCCCCAGCACGAGCTGGGCTGGCACCGGGGGCCCTGCAGTGCCCCAGGGAAGGGCACCGGGCACTGCCAGCCCCGGGATGGGGGAGAGGGGTCAGATAGACACCGGCATCTCCGGGGCTCCCAGGAGAGCCAGGCACCC
>NW_020957480.1:11959-16623 GCF_003031625.1 Empidonax traillii | reverse complement strand
CGCTGAGCTCTCACAGCGGCAGTGCCCGGGGCGGGGGGGTCCCTGCAGCCCCCCGCAGCTGCCAGCGCCGCCACCGCAACGGCGCCGCTCGCAGCCCCCGCACTCGCGGGGCTCGGCCCCGGCCGCAGCCTCCTGGTCCCTCCCTCCCTAGTCCTGCCTCTGCAGCCGCTGTTTGTCCCCCCCAGCTCTGTGTTTGCACACCCAGCTCCGTGTCTGCCCCCCAAAGCCCCCCAGTCTCCACTCCCACCCCGGCTGGGTTCGCACATCCTCGCCCCGCAGCCCCCCCGTTGTTGTTGTGGTGGGGCCCCCATGGGGCTGCCCCCACCCCCCGAGGGTGCAGTGGGGTGGGACCCCGGCATGGGAGGAGGGAGCGGGAGAGTTGCGGTGTCCCTCGGAATGGGACTGAGCTTCCCCCGGGTGCACGCGCTGCCAGCAGACCCCCACACACACACCACATGGAGACCATCAGAGAGCCGGGAAGGGCGACCCAACGCCAAAATCCAACGGGAGCAGCACGACTTCCCCTCCTGGCAAGCCCAAACCCTCTCCACAAACTTCCCATCCCCAGGCACAACCTCAGCTGGCGGGACTGTCACCAGGACCGTCGCGGTGGGTCCCCCGCCCGCCTCAGCCTCGGCGCTGCACTGCTGTCCTCGAGGGAAAAACCACTTAATCAGGAATAAATAGCTCCCCTTTGCTTACAATGCTTCTAAATGTCACTTCGGCAGCATTTTGAGTCAATGCAGAGATATGAAAGCCCAGCTCAGCTCTCCAAAAGGCCCCTTTTATGTTTTTAGCAACAGTCACGAGCAGCGCGCGGAACCGGAGGAATTGCGGGCGGCTCCCGGGGATGTTCGCTCGGAGCGGCACCGCCGTGATCCCCGTCCCGCCGCCGCTCACACCGACCCTGTGCCCGCTGCCACCCGTGCCAACGCCCTCTCTGTGCCCACTGCCACCCGTGCCAGCCTGCACCCCAGTGCTGCCCTGTGCCCCACAGCCGCTCACACCCACCCTGCTCCCACTCACCACCCCGCACCCTCACCCCACTCTCTGCCCCACTGCCACTCACACCGACCCACAGCCTGCACCCCGCTGCTGCCCTGCACCCTGCTCCACTCACAGCAACCCACACCCTCACCCCACTGCACCCTGTGCCCCACTGCCACCCACACCAACCCTGCGCCCCACTGCTGCTCACAGCACCCCACACTGTTCCCCACTCCATGCCCTGCTGCCATTCATGCCAACCCCGTGCCCCGCTGCCGCTCGCGCCAAGCTGCACCCAGCGCCTCGATGGGACTCACGCTGACTCAGTGCCCCACTGCTGCTCACAACAACCCACACCCAGTGCCCCACTGCTGCTCACACCCACCCTATGCCCCTCTGTCACACCAAACCGAGCCCTGTGCCCTGCTGCCACCCACATCGACCCTGTGCCCCACTGCCACTCACACCCACCTGTGACCTCACCCTGCTGCTGCTCACATCAGCCCTGCACCCCACAGGGGATGGGAACCCTGCTGCTCACATCAGCCAGGGCTCACATCAGCCAGGGCTCACATCAGCCAGGGCCTGGCACTCACTCTCCAGGCAGGAAGGGACCCCCACAAGAGCAGCTGGCACACGGTGGGATCACCGCAGTGCCAGGCCCTGAGCCCCCTCCAGCACCGCTCAGAGCTGTGGGGACCCACACAGCCCCTCGTGTCAGTGGACAGGATCCCTCTCCAGCCATTTCCATTCCAAGCTCCTGTCCCCACACCTGCCCTGCCCTCGCCGTGGCACCGACGCTGTTCCCAGCATCCCATTCCACCTGAGTTTAGGAAAGGTTGCTGCTGGACCAACAGCTGGTCCTTGCACGGGTGACCCAAAGATCCAAGGAGCAGCCCCAGATTCCCACAGCTCCTCTTCAGAGCAGCGCTGGGGAAGCATCAATCACCCCCTCCCCAGTCCAGGTCCCATCTGCCACATTGATCCCGCAGCACAGTCAGTTTTGGATCGTTAAGGAGTTATTAATTCTGAATATCTCCGGAGCCGACATCTATCCGAGGGGCATTTATAACAAGTTTTCCAATAATTGCAAAGGATGCCACCATTTTTGTTTGGGCTCCTTTGGCAGGCTCAATTTCAATTAAAGGATGTTAATTAGTTTCGCCATATTTCACGTTAATGCCCGTTTGATAGAGACCTGTGTCAGCCGTGCAGCTGCTCCAGGGTTGGGCTCTGCTCCGGGAACAGCTGGAAAACAGGATCCCCCAATCACTTTGGTTGAAAAGAGACCTCCAAGGTCATCGAGTCCCACCCATGACCGATCACCACCAGAGCACTGAGTGCCACGTCCAGCCGTTCCTCGGACGCCTCCAGGGGTGGGGACTCCAAACCTCCCTGGGTGGCCCCTTCCAGTGCTTGACAACCCTTTCCATGAAGCAAAAAAAAAAGGCAAAAGAGCCATGAAAGAAGCTGCCTGGAACGGGTTGGATGTTTTCCACCGGGCGGGAGCGGAGCATCCCTTGGCGTGTTTCCACCTGGAATGACGATGTGCTTCTTCCCCCGGTTTATCGCCCAGCGCCATGAAGGCACCTTGAGGCCTCCCAGCCCCTGCATCCGGCGGAGCCGCAGCCCATCCCTGCCGGCTGCAGGGCTGATTCCTGAGCGGCAGCCAGAGTGCATTATGAATAAAACAAACAGTGCCGTGGCGGTGTTGATTAAGCGGCTCTGGAGCTCCCGAACGTCCCCGGAGTGCAGTCGTGATTTCTCTACGCTTGGTGCCCACATCCTGCGGCTCCTCCTCTCCCAGGCACACACGGACAGACATCCCGCGGGAGATGCCGAGTGGGAGCAGCTCAGAGGAAAGGTCGTTGATGGGAAAGAGCGGCAGCCCCTTCTGTTCCCGGGTGGGCACAGGGCTCTTTTCCTCATGGAAGTGGTTGACCTGGAATCCATCCGTCCCCTCTCAGCTTCCACCACAGCAGAGAACAACGTGGGGTCCAGCAGGTCCAGTTCAGCTTCACCTCTGCTTTGGGTGAGTCTCTGTGGCACACAGAGGACTCCTCCCCACATCATCTGCTGCCTCTGCTTCCAGCACCCTGCTCGGGAAGCTGGGGAGCCGAAAGGGGGTTTCTCTGGAGGCTTCAGCTGGAGCCAGGAGGAGCTGGAGCAGCAGCTTGTGGTATATCCCTCATGGGACACTTCTGAGGTGTCACACTTGCTCTGCCTGTTGAAACTATCCAAGATGGGGATGGTGGGTGACTCCACATCCCATATTCCTTCGGGCATTTCAGCCCCTGGAAGCATCCAGCCTTGATAGTGCCTGGACCTGACTGCCTGATGGTGCTTCCATCAGGAACAGCGTCAGGTCCCAGAATGGAAGAGCTTTCACATGAGAATGGATACTTACAATAAACCTCTCCACAACCCCCTTGGAATAAACCCCTCCACAACCCACTTGGAATAAACCCCTCCACAACCCACTTGGAATAAACTCCTTCACAACCCACAGGCATTTCTGTGGGAGCACAGACTTTCCCTTCACAGGCAGGTTCAAATCACCACCAGTGAATTAACAGACCATAATAGTCCCCACAATTACTTCAAACACATCAAACGTTCCCAAATACCCAGGACAGTTGCTTTAATTTTTATGAGCTCTCATGGGGCTGATCGGAAGAGAATCACCTCTTGTCGGGTGAGTTCTGGGTGAAGGATTCTGGGTTTAGGTTTAAACAACCCTCCCCTGGGGAAGGGACTGGAGAACCAATCCTGTCAGGAGCGGCTGAGGGAGCTGGGGGGGCTCATCCTGGAGCAAAGGAGGCTCAGGGGGGACCTTCTGGCTCTGCAAGTTCCTGCCAGGAGGGGGGAGCCGGAGGGGTTGGGCTCTGCTCCCAGGGAACAGGTTTAGGTTGGATATTAGGGAAAAAATCCTGTGGGACTTCTCTGTGAGAACCTTCCCAGAGACCTCTGTCCCCAAAGCTTGGTGGGCAGAAGCACACAAGGCCCAATCCCCTCTGTGAGCTCCACCTTGGCCTTGGGGCAGGAGAGGCTTTGCCGTCACCCCCCGAGTGGTTTAAAGTCCATCAGCTCCTTCTAACCTGGTCCTGTGACAACCTCTGACTGACAACCAAGAACTGCTGCTCCGTTATGGCACTTACTACGTGTCCTGTGGAAGAAATGCTTTTCCCTGCTCCGGAGTTTCAGATTGTTACTACGAGCGTGGCTGACAGATCCAGAAATAGCCCGGCTTTGACGGCAACGCTCCCAGAGCCGGCAGGAAAAAAAGCAGCTCCGTCGCCTCTAAAACTTTCCCAGATTCCACAGAATCAAACAGAAGGGTTGAGCCTGGCAGGGATGTCCAGGGGCATCTGGACATCTACAGCCAGCTGCTGTGTCCAGTTGGCTTCTGGACGTCTCCAGGGATGGAGATTCCGCAGCTCTCTGGGCAGGCTGAGCTCGTGCTCCGTTAATCTCTCAGTGGAAAAGCGTCTCCTGATGTTCAGAAGGAACCTCCTGGTCCTGTCACCAGGCTCCTGACACGCTCTCTGAGATGTTTGTGACGGGTGAGATCCCCCCAGAGCCTTCTCTTCTCCGGGAAGGACAGTTCCCAGCTCTCAGCCTTTCCTCGTAGAAGAGATGCTCCCATCCCTTCACCAGACTCTCACCAGGAGCTCCAC
>NW_020957480.1:0-11247 GCF_003031625.1 Empidonax traillii | reverse complement strand
CACCTTCCCTGCTGCACGGACACACTGCTGGCTCCTGTTCAACTCGGTGTCAACCAGCACCCCCAGGGCCTTCTCTGCAGAGCTGCTTCCCACCTGGCTGCTCCCAGCACACATCTGGGGCCAACAGGAACTTCCCGTGACTGTCTGTCAAGTGTTTGGGAGAAGTCTTGAATTTGGGAATGGGAGAACTCTTCCAAGACACGCAGGGGGCAGATGGAATGACCACGAGACAAATCTTGTCCGAAATTCAGGAGGCAGGTGCTGACACAGGGGGGGGTTGATGCCTCCCTCTGGGGATCCCTCCAGCCACACAGGCAGAGCAGGACCCCCACCCTGTCCCCCCCCAGCGTCCCCAGGCTGGGCTGGGAGGCAGATCTGGGCTGCCAGGGCTCTGGCACAGAAGGATTTCATCCCTTCCTGCTCCGAGAGCTCAGCTCAGTGAGCCGAGAAACTTCTGGTCTCAGATCATCTGCACACAGCGAAATGAGAACAGCACAGTCACCTGCTAACGAGAGCCAATTAGTGCCCGATTCCCACTGCTCGGGAAGGCACCAGGAGAACGGGAGGACGGAGCCACTCGCCTTCCTGCTCCTCCTCAGATCCCTGCCCAGCAATGGCCTAATTAGCACGAGGATGAGCGAGGATGTAAAGCAGGAGATCAGGGAGCAGGGCATCCACAGGGAGCTTGGGGGGCAGAGCAGGGAAAATCAGTATCCCACAGCATCCTATAGCATCCTACAGCATCCCACAGCATTCCAATAGCATTCCACAGCATCCTACAGGATCCCATAGCATTCCACAGCATCCCACAGCATTCCAATAGCATTCCACAGCATCCCATAGCATTCCACAGCATCCCATAGCATTCCACAGCATCCCACAGCATCCCACAGAATCCCACAGCATCCTACAGCATCCCACAGCATCCTACAGAATCCCATAGCATTCCGTAGCATCCCACAGCATTCCATAGCATCCCATGGAATCCCACAGCATTCCACAGCATCCCACAGCATCCCATGGAATCCCACAGCATCCTATAGCATCCTACAGCATTCCACAGCATCCCACAGCATCCAATAGCATCCCACAGTATCCCACAACATCCCTCAGCATCCTACAGGCAGCGACCCAATGCGAGAATTCCCAGGAAAGGAGCAAGAGGCTGCCGAGCTGTGGAGCCCCCATCCCTGGAAGTGTCCAGGGAAGGACTGGGTGTGGCACTCAGTGGCCCTGGTGGGGATTAGTCCCGGGGTTGGATTTGATGATCTCAGAGGTCTTTTCCAACCTCAGTGATTGTGGGATCCTGAGATGCTTCAGGAAGCTGGAGTGAGAGCCTGAGGCCAAGGACACACCGGGAACAGACACGAGGCAAGAGCTGGGATAAACCCAGCAGCTCCCTGTGCTTCCCTGCAGGGATTAGTCTGGACGTTGAACTTGAACCACCTCCCTGAAGTCCCATCACCTCCCACAGGCCACAGCTCCATCCTCGCCCCTGGAGATGGAGCAGAACCGGAAACCCGAGAGAGACAACTAATTAAAAGGTTTTGTATCCCTTTATATAATCACAGATATTGATTCCTTCTCTTCAAAGCTCTCCCTGTGCATCCCAGCCAGAGGAACATCCCCCCTGGTGGCTGGATTTGTGCCTCTCCACCCTGACAGCTCAAAGGGGTTTGTTTACATCACTGGGAAGCTCCATCAGATCTTAAAAGAGTCCCACTGAAAAGACAAAATATAGTTTTAGCAGTCCACAAGGAGGATAACGTGATTTCTGGAAATTATGCCTCTAATCCTGCCTATCCTGCAAGATCACAGTCCTTGGGAATTTGGACAACCTGTCTGATAAGCCCAGAAAATGCAGGAATGAGCGACTGCCCTGAGTTAACATGCACCTCAGGGTCTGTCAGATGCTCCTCACAAGGGGAGGGGATCCCAGCTCTGCTCAGGGTGAGAGGCTGAAGGAATCTCAGGAGGATCCCCAGAGCCCAAACCCGCCTGGAGGACGGGGGCAAAGGTCCAGGTGGCGCCTCCCAAGCCCCTGCTGGCCAAGACAAGCTATTTCAAGATTTCTTCTCAATGAAATAACCCCCAAAGCATCCTCACTGCAGGGCATCTCCTGGTCGATGCCATCAGGAGCGACAGGAGATGATTCATCAGTCCCTCCCTGCTTTGGGCACCAATTCTGGCAGGTCTCCCCTTTGACACTCTGGTTGCTGAGTCCTTCTGTGTCTCCCAACCACGTGGAGAACCCCAGGAGAAGTGTGTGCACACCCCAGCAGGGATGTGCAGATTTACAGCTCAGCAATGCTGAGAATCTCTTCTGCAGATCCTTTGTTTGCTTTACTCCTCACCCTCTTTATTCCTGTATTAATCAGAAGCCTGCAGCTCGCTCCTTGAATCCCACTGGATTTCATCCCCTTCAGGGCAATGATGGCACCTCGTGGCCAATTCACCCCTCTTGACCCATCTGAAGTTCTCCTTTGTGCATTTCCCAGGTTCTCTGACCCCCCTTGGGCACAGACACAGAGAGGGGAATCAGCACAGATGATCCTGGAACAGCCTTTGCCGAGGTTAATATCCCAAATCCTGGAGGTTTGTTTCCAGACCCAGCACGGACACACCACTATTTCAATCCCAAACACGTCCATCACTGTTCTGAGCCACGGCTTGCCTGGCCTAAGGCCCACAGATCGTGACCCTCCTTTGTCCTGGGCTCTTGGAAATCCGGAGTTTCCTCACTGCTCCCTCCCTCCCAGGCCCCACAGGCCCCACCAGTGATTTGCTGTCTCTGATGATGGCTGTGAGTTACCTTCCAACACTCTCAACGGTGAATTTAAATAATTTGACCAAACGATGCTCACTCACCCTGCCCACACAAACCCTGAATCCTGGGAGCAGTGGCTGGAAGCAGCCATGGGCGAGTCCAGAAGTTACTGGAACTGCCTGATGATTAAAATAAGGCCAGAGAAGAGGGGATTGCACAGCAGCACATCCCACGTGCCAACAGGCAGTTGGGAAGCTCTCCAGAGGGAGGGAAGGCAGCTGTGACTCCTCATCACTGCCCCTGCCCGAGCACAGAGGGACAGGGCGAAGGATGAGGTGGATATTCCGACCCCTCAAGGTCCTGGGTGCTCAGCACTTAAATCAGCCCTTCCTAGAGAGTCATTCAAGTTGGAAGAGCCCTCTGAGACCACCAAATCCAGCTGTTCCCCCAACACTGCCGAGGCCACCACCAATCCACATCCCCACCCAAGTGCCACAGAGAATCCTTCAGCTGGAAAAGCCCTCTGAGATCCTCGAGTCCAACCGTTCTCCCAGTGCTGCCCCTGCCCCACTGTCCCCAAGTGCCACACCTACACGTTTTCTTCCTCCCCAGACATGCCAGGGCAGATGCCTTCTTGCCCATGACATTTGGGACTGTTGTGTCCAAGCCTGGACGAGGGGAAGCTGCGCTCCTGGGGCTGCCGCTCCGGTCAGCAGCTCATCCCAGGGCAGTGGCCATTCCATGCTGAGACAAAAGGAGAAAAGGGAAGTGGCAGCAGCAGCTCCATCCTTGGGGACCATCCCTGAGCTCAGCCCAATGGTCCCTCAGCAGAATCTGGGAGCTGGTGCTGCAGGGAGGGACTCGTGTGTGACACGGGCACACGCAGAGTCACTGCGGAGGAAAAGCGTTCCCAGTAAACCTCCTCGGAACTCAGATGAATTTTCCACTTTGGAAGGAAGTATGTGTCTGTGTCAGATGCCAAATCAGGGGATTCTTTGTGTGGGAAGTGCAATTGATTCCCATTTACTCCGCATCTGTATTCCCTAAAAAAGGGAGCACGTGTGAGTCACACGCCCGGGCTCGTGGTGACGCCTCCGGCAGACGGGCACAGGGACACGCTGCCATCCCTGCTCCCGGGGATTTTTCACCACCATCCAGCCTGATCTGGGCTCCAGGCAGCCACACAACCCCCTGGCACCAGGCAGGGGCCATCCAGAGCTCACAGTGGCAGTGGGGTGACCTTCAGGTGGGACCCAACTTCAACCCCAGCCATGGCCTGACCTTGAACATCCCCATCCCTGGAAGTGCTCCTGAAGCTGACCTTGAACATCCCCATCCCTGTAAGGGTTCCTGAACCTGCCCTTGAACATCCCCATCCCTGTAAGGGTTCCTGAACCTGCCCTTGACCATCCCCATCCCTGGAAGTGCTCCTGAAGCTGCCCTTGAACATTCCCATCCCTGGAAGTGCTCCTGAACCTGCCCTTGCCCATCCCCACCCTTGGAAGGGTTCCTGAACCTGCCCTTGCCCATCCCCATCCCTGGAAGTGTCCAAAGCCAGGCTGAACAGGGCTTGGACCAACCTGGGAGAGTGGAAGTTGTCCCTGCCCTCCAAGCCCTGTCCAACTTGGGGCTTGAAGCCTTGAACACTTCCAGGAATGGGGAATCCACAACCTCTCTATGGGCAATGTTTGAGATCCCGAGACCTGTGGAACAGGGAGGAGTGGAAAAGAGCAGCTGGAGGAGGCTCTTGGGGAGCTGAAGATCAATTCCTGCGTGTGAATGTTCCCTGAAATAGCCTCAGCAGCCAGATAGAGGAGCAGGGAGTAAAATCCCATGGCATGAGCAGGAAAATGGGGTAAAAAAAGCAGGATTTGAGCTGATCAGAAACTAGGGAAAGCTCTAAAAATTGGATTCCCGTGCTGGAGAGGAAAACCCTGCTAAACCCTGGTGGAGTTGAGCTGCTGGGATTTAACATTTAACAAGGTTATGGGAGAGCTTTTATCCACAGGGGTAGGAAAGCCAGGGCATGCAGCAAAGCACCTGCTTTGGGATGAGTCATGGAGCCAAAAAGAGAGAGGACAGGGGCTGGAAGGCTCAGATAAACCGTGAAGAGCAGTTGCACAAACACCACGGAAAAAAAAAAATAGAAATCCCAAAGTATCACTTGTGTTCCTCTGGAGAGGAGCTGGAAGTCTAAGAAATAAGGCAGGAGACTGAAATGCTGGGGTGTAATAAAAATATTGAGACTGCTGGATGCAATGGAAAACTCCGTGGGGGAAAGACAGAGCAGGAAAATGCAACTCCAGGCACTTGGGAAGGCAGAGCTGGAGCTGGGAGGGGACTGGGACGTCACAAAGAGCCAGTGAAAGCCAATAAATCAGCTCCAGTGGAGCTCTAGTGGAAGGTGACCCCACCCATGGTCAGGGGCAATGAGATGATCTTTAAGGTCCCTTACCAACCCCAAATATTCCGGGATTCTGTGCTCAGCTGGAAAACAGGGACTCCAGAATTCCTAACACTTAATCTGGGGAATAAGAAACTCAAATGGACCATTAAAAGTAAAGGCTTTTAGTCCTGGAGACTTTTTCCAGACACCTGGTTGGATACTCAGACACAAACTACCTGTCAAGAAGGATTGGGAGGGTTTGTAAGGTTTGTAAAGTTAGAAAAAGCAGAGAACGACAGTTAAAAAGACAAAGTTGTATTTAAATGAGAAAAAAAAACCAGAACAGATTTCACGTTATTTTGTTAAATTGAGACCAAAATGGAGTTGGAGGAACAAAGTGCAGAAAGCCTAAAGACTCGTCATTTCTCACAAACACCCAAACAAGAAAACCTGTCAGGGACTTTAAAAAGCCCAACAGCAAATGGAGCTACCCAGGAAATGCTCCCAGGGAATAAAGCCAGGCTGGAAAAAAACAAGCTGAAAACTGCCACTGGTGTTTGCAGGGGATGGAGATGTCCCTGCTCATGGCAAGGGGTTGGATTGAATGGCTTTGGAAGGTCCCGTCCAACCCAAACCCTTCAGTGACTCAGAACCACAGCAGCCTGGGAGGAGAAAACAGGGGGAGATCTGGGAGAGCTGGGGTGGGGCTGAGGAGATTCCCTCTTTTCCAGTTCAAAACAAGGGCTTTTCCCACCCCAGAACAGGGAACACCGGGATCCACCTCCAATCAGCAAAGCTGGAATGGCCACAGGTAGCAGCAAATGATCTGCCAGCACAGCTGATAGCCCCTGACTGGTGCCTGAACTCCGGCAGACAAATTATCCAGCAGCAAAAGAAGTGGATTTAAGGATGTCACAAAGCATTACTTGGTGTGTCAGACCTCGCTCTCTGCTGGGAATGAGCAGCCACACCAACCTCCTGCCCTGTTCTGCAGGATACATGGATATATATGGATATATATGGATATATATGGATATATCCAGTCCAGGGGAAAAGAAGGGGAAAGCAGAGCTGCATCTTTAAGAGCTGTGAAAGGAACAACCTAATTTAATCTATTCCAATAATAAAAACTCCGCTGCAGTTTATCAGGCGACTGGAAAAGGGGAGATCTGATTGAATTTGAGAATCGGGCCTTGAATCTGGGAATCAGATTAGGAGGAAAGAGCTGATGGAAAGAGCGGGACGTGCCCCGGCAGTCGCAGCGCAAGAGGATTCCTGGAGCGTGTAAATACCACAACTGAAGCTCCAGGAGGGAGATAAAGGGGGACTTGGGGAGCTTCCATTTCATTTTCCTCCCTGTGAAGTGCCCAACCCACCCTCAGGTGAGCAGAAGCTGCTGAAGGAACGTTTCGCGGGCAGGAGGGACCTCTCTGAGCTGTGTCCGACCACCGTGGGACAAACCAACCTCCAGACTGCCACCGTTCCCCACTCCCACCTCCCACAGAGACACACAGGTGACCAAGAGCCCTGGGAGCAAGGGCTGCTTGCTGGACAGGATGATCAGGGCCACCCCCTTCCTCTTCAAGGCATCCTCCAGAGTGGCACAACCGAGGTGAGAGAGAGAGAAAACTTCCCAGAGGAAGAGCAGCAGCTCATCCACGGTGCTGACGGGCACATCCCCCTGGGAAGGGTTCCCTGTCAGCTTTAACACCGAGGCAGGTGTTCCCAGGATGGAAATCACACCTACCCTCAGCAGAGCTCCCAGGTGACACAGCCAGTGCAAGCAGACACGTGTGAAGCTTCCAGCTTCCAGCAGACCACCGAAAGCCAAAAGCTTCCCATCACAGCATTCCAGGTGGGAACTGAAACACCCCCTACAAACCCCAGGTCAGTGAAATACAACACCAACAGCAGCAGCAGCAGCAGCAGCCTCGCTCTGAGCGCGTTAATCAGAGGAGCTAAAATTCTGCAGAGCTTCCCTGTGTGAGCAGGCAGGGGGACAGGAGGATTGGGAAGCTGCAGCAGCTGGAAAACCTGGCAGAGGCAGTGAAAGCAAACAGGGAAAAGCTCCCGGGGTGCTCAGAAGAAAGAACCCGGACAAAAGAGGTGCCCTGGGGTGATCCTGGAGGAGTACAAAGGCAGCCTGAAGATGGAACTGTTTTTTGATGAGGATGGAATGCAGAGGCTGATGGGATAATGGAGGCCAGGCTGCAGAAAGCAGCACGTGGGAAGTGTAGAGTTAGGGTTAGGGTTTTCTTTAAAATATTTTTCCCCCATATCCAACATGACCCTCCCCTGGCACAGCTTGAGGCTGTTTCCCCTTGTCCTGTCCCTGTTCCCAGGGATCCAGGGGCAGCCATAGCTTCTCTGGCCAACCTGTGCCAGGGCCTCCCCAGCCTCCCAGCCAGCAATTCCTTCCCCCACATCCCACCTAAAAATCCACCTGTAATAAATAAATCTCTCTGGAGAGACATGACCTGGGCCACGCCGGGATTTACGGGTCCCTGATTTACAGAACAGCCATTCATAAATAACTATACAGCTACAAACCTCATTTTTTCTAATCCCTGCTACCATGCAAAATCAGGATTTGTCTCCTGTGAAGCACCTCTTTGCCTCAGTAACACTCATGCGAAGCATCAGCTTTTTATCACGCTGGGTTTTTGTCAAAGCACCGTACCCACACAAAGGACACATCCAGCCATTCCCCCCTCACCCTGCTCGTCAAAAAAAAAACAAACTCTGCTCTGTTTGAACTGTAGCTGAGCCAGGAGCAACAACAAAAAAAAAAAAAAAAAAAAACAGGAGGAGTTTCAGATTGGAAGAGATTTGAAGAGAAAGATTATTAAAAAAAAGAAAACAATTCTTCAGCAGCGTCGCTCGGAAAGAGCCACCGGCAGGAATTCTGTAACAGCTCCATCCAGACATGGGAACAGCAGCCTTTGCCACCCCCTGGCTGTGCGTGGTCCCTCCTGGGAACTGAATTTCCCTGGCTGGACAGCCCCTGGAGGCAGCAGAGGTGGCCCAAAGGTCTGGGAGCACCCAGGCCTTGCTGGGATGGAAGGAGAGCAGCCACAAAGTCCATGGAAGCTGCAGCCTCCTGTCCCAGAGGGTCCCTAAAGACCTTCCCAAAACCCCAGCTGATCCAAGAGTGGCACTGCCCAAACCAGGACCAGAACCCTGCCAAACTGGGACCACTTCCCAAGCAGGGGGACAAGAGTTGGGATAAGGGAGCCTGCAAAGGAGGAGCTGTTTAATCCTTCTGCTCTTGAGTAGGACACTTGGGAGAAGCAGGGAAAAACTGGGATCATGGAGCAGCCATCCAGATGTCCAGTGTCCAAGATGGACACCTTTAACAAAGATTAGGAGCTGTCCTGGAGCCAAAATCCCACTGAGCAGGGTGTCAGGAGCATGGTTCCAGCCTGCTGGGAGTTCCCCAGCTTTGCTTTCTGCTGGGCAGAATCCTGGAATGGTTTGGGTGTGAAGGGACCTTAAAGCCCACCCAGTGCCACCCCCTGCCATGGGCAGGGACACCTCCTACGAGCCCAGGTTGATCCAACCTGGCCTTGGACACTCCCAGGGATCCAGGGACAGCCACAGCTTCTCTGCCCAACCTGTGCCAGGGCCTGCCCACCCTCCCAGCCAGCAATTCCTTCCCAATATCCCATCTATCCCTGCCCTCTGGCACTGGGAAGCCATTCCCTGTGTCCTGTCCCTCCAGGCCTTGTCCCCAGTCCCTCTCCAGCTCTCCTGGAGCCCCTTCAGGCCCTGCAAGGGGCTCTAAAATCTCCCTGGAGCCTCCTCTTCTCCAGGCCTTACCACCCTAGCAGGGAAAAATTCCCTTAGTAAGAAATTCTTTGGTGATGAATGAAATTCTTTAGTAAAGAATCCCTTCAGTAATGAGTTCCTCCACAGCTCCAGCATTCCATTGCTCAGCCCCTGCTCCTTTTGGCTGTGACTCAGCCCTGCAGCCAAGGTTGGATTTCAATATCCTGGACTGGCACAAGTGAAATCATCTCCAGATTCCCTGTGCTGTGGCATCCCTGTGCCTTCCAGGACTGTTGGCTCCTCCAGAGCTGAGTTCCCTCCCCGTATGGACCATCCACTGCTCATCCATCAGCCATAAATAACCCTGGATCTGCTCCCTCACACACAGCCCGACCCACCCTGGGGCTGCCACAGCCCAGGGGCCTTTGCCCTCCTGCCCCCCTGGGCACAGCTGGGCTCGTGTCCAGCCGCTGCCACCAGCACCCCCAGGGCCTTCTCCAGTTTTCCAGCCCCTCTGCCCCAGCCTGGAATGTTCCAGGGGTTGGGGTGACCCAAGGGCAGGACCCAGCACTTGGCCTTGCTGAGCCTCATCCAGCTGGCCCATGGATCCAGCCTGTGGCTGGGAAGGGTGGGGGAGACTCAGGACAGGGCTGAGGACGGGAAGAAACACGAAGGAACATCGGCTGAAGCTCCCTGGAGACAAGAGCCAGACACAGCCTCTCCAGCTCAAGGACTGAACTCCAGAGTGTTGACTCACCCCCAACGTGAAGCACTCGGAGATCACGGCTGGAGGACACCAGAGAGGAGGAAAAATCGGTTTGCTGATGTCTTTGGGAAAAGCAGCTGGATGCCCAGAGAGGATGTAAATGGCCAAATATCCCTGGAACCAGACCAGGCTGGCAGGGGTGGAGAAGACAAGCATGTCACCCGAGTGCACCACAGCTCCCTCCTGGCAAACATTCCCTCAGGACAGCACTGTCCACCTCCTGGAAGCTCCCCAGGGCACAGGGAGGAGCAGCAGCACTTCCAACACACCAGGCACCTCCTGCACTCCCACACACTCACACCCTGCTGGTGTCAAAACTCACCCCTTCCAAAGACTTTCCAAGGACATCTCCTCCCCAAACCTGCACAGGGACAGAGCCAAACAGCAGGTGAGGGACAAGAGCCCCACACCGAGACCCTACAGCTGCTGGCAGACAACTCTCAAAGGAAAGGGTGGCAAAATTAGAAGAGGAAAGCAAGAAACATAAGCAGAAACGTTGGAGATCGAAAGGGTCATCTGGGAGAGCGAGATCCCAGCAGTGGACTGGGAATGGGCCACTGGGGAGGATGCCAAAGCTCCTCTGGCACAGCCAGGACACCCACAGGGCTCTCCTGCTGTGGGCTGGCACAGACAACACGTGGATGCCTCCACTCCAATCCTATGGGTAGCCCTGCTGAGGGGGCTGGACCTGCTGAGCTGGGGACCAGCAATGCTGGTGACGTGGAATGGAGGGGGCAGAGCCCGGATCCGGAGGGGCTGCAGGGACCTTGGAGCCCCAGGACACAACCCTGTGCTCCAGGGTGGCCCTACCTGAGCAGGGAGGTTGGAGCAGATGAGCCACTGTGGTCCCTTCCAACCTCGTTCCATTCTGATCTACAATGTAAACTTGCAGTGCTTTGGGCTGGTCAAACTGAAACTTCTTCCAAAGAAATTCCAGGCTGGCTTAAACCCTTCTGCCCCCACAGCCTGCTCAGGGTGATTCCACTTCTCCTCCCAAACACAGTTTGCCCTGCCAGCTCAGGGGGAGAGGGCAGGAAAGGAATTCTCCTGCTCTCCATCCTGCCCCCTGCACTGGGACCTCTCCTTGGCCGGAGACATCAAGCACCACCACAGAATTCCAGGATCCCTGAGGCTGGAAAAGAGGCCATGGATCCACCCTGTGCCCCATCCCCACCCTGTCCCCCAGCCCAGGTCCCCCCTGAGCCTCCTTTTCTCCAGGCTGAGCCCCCCCCAGCTCCCTCAGCCCGTGGCACCATCACGAGGGGTCCTGGAGGCCAGGCAGGCTCCGCTGGGCACCTCCACTCACCTCATCTGGTCCCATTTTAATTTTGCCCAGCACAATAAATATTCCTGAAGCTTCGCTGGGATCCCAGGCTGCCAGCACAAATCCTTCTGGGAGCTTGGAGGCAAACAGCAACAGTGATTACGGAGACAAACACCTGGCAGGGAGGAAATCCCGCCTGGCTATTCCTCAGTGGTGGAATTGCCCTGGAAGATGGAGCAAGACATCCCTACCCACGCCCCTCACTATCCCACACCTCGAAATACAACATCCCACCA
>NW_020957479.1:25629-28805 GCF_003031625.1 Empidonax traillii | reverse complement strand
CGTTTGGGGCAGGTTTGGGGGAGGGGGAGGGGCCGTAAATTGTCGGGAAAGTGGGAAAAATGGCGAGGGGGGGTCAGCAATTCCAGGATTTCTCGCAGATCCAGGGATTGAGGTTGGAACAAAAGTCGTTGTTCCAGACCCCGCCGGGCCCGATGAGCCCGCAGTTCTTGAGCTCCTCGTCCTGGTCCTCGTCCCAAAACTTCCAAAAACTGGGAAAAAAAAACAGGGAAAAGGGCAGGGAAAACAGGGGGAAAGGAGGAGAAAAAAATAGGGGGGGGGGATAGGAGGAGAAAGGGAGGAGGAGAAAGAGGGAAAAAGGGGAGAAAAAATGGGGGAAAGGGGGGAGAAAAAACAGGGAAAAGGGGAAGAAAAATAGGGAAAAGGGGGAGGAAAAAACAGGGAAAAGGAGGAGGAAAAACAGGGGAAAGGAGGAGAAAAAACGGGAAAGGGGGAGAAAAAACAGGGAAAAGGGGAAGAAAAAATGGGAAAGGGGGAGAAAAATAGGGAAAAGGGGGAGGAAAAAACAGGGGAAAGGGGGAGAAAAAACGGGAAAGGCGGAGGAAAAAACAGGGGAAAGGGGGAGAAAAAAACAGGGAAAAGGGGAAGAAAAAACAGGGAAAAGAGGGAGGAAAAACAGGGGAAAGGGGGAGGAAAAACAGGGGAAAGGGGGAGGAAAAAGGAAAGGGAGGAGGAGAAACAGGGAAAAGGGAGGAGGAAAAAGGGGAGGAAAAACAGGGAAAAGGGAGGAAAAAACAGGGAAAAGGAGGAGGAAAAACAGGTAAAAGGGGAAGAAAAAATAGGGAAAAGGAGGAGGGAAAAAACAGGGAGAAGGAGGAGGAAAAAGAAAAATCAGGAAAGAAAAACAACTCCTGGGAAAGTCAGATTGGAATTTCGGGGGGGGGAAACCCAACCAAAAAACCCTCCTTTTTCTTCCAGAAAAAAAAAAGCTCCAAAAAAATCCCATTTTTCCCACAGAAATCCTTTTGTTTCCGTAAAACTCCCAAACCCCTGGAGTTTTAACGGCTCGGTTTTCTGTTTTTTTCCATTAATTTCCCGATTATTTCCGATTTCTGAGGATTCTTTCCAATAATTTCCCGATTATTTCTCATTTCTGAGGATTCTTTCCGATCATTCCCTGCTCATTTCCCACTTCGGTGATTTTTGGGGGGGAATTTCGACCTCAAAATTCTCAAAATTTGTCCCAAAAATCCCAACATTTTCCATCCAGAAATCCTTAAAACTTCCAAACCCCCCGAACTTTTAAGGGATCCATTTCCCATTTTTTTTTCCCCCCCTTTCATTTCCCGGTCGTTTCCTGGTTTTGAGGATTCTTTTTCCCACGAATTTCCCGCTGATTGTTTGGGGATTCCCGGCTGGAATTCCCTACCTGAGGGTTGGATTTTCCCCGTTGATCCAGACCCATTTCCCCCTCTGCTGCTCCGAGATTCCCAGCCAGTAGGAGCTGCTCCGGTTCAGGTTCTCCATCAGGAATTGCTGGAAAAGCAATCCCAGAATTCCCAAGGAATCCCCAGCGGGTTTGGGGGGGGAAAGAGCGGGAATTCCTGGTTGGGAATTGCAGAGTGGGAATTCCAGGGTGGGAATTCCAGGGTAGGAATTCCAGGGTGGGAATTCCAGGGTGGGAATTTCAAGAGGAGAATTCCAGAGTGGGAATTCCAGGATGGGAATTCCAGGGTGGGAATTGCAGGGTGGGATTTCCATGAAATGGGAATTCCAGGACAGGAAAATTCCAGAGTGGGAATTCCAGGGTTGGTATCGCAGGGTGGGAATTGCAAAAATGGGAATTCCAGGGTGAGAATTCCAGGGGGGGAATTCCAGGGTAGGAAAATTCCAGATGGGGAATTCCAGACTGGGAATTCCATGGTAGGAAAATTCCAGGGTAGGAAAATTCCAGGGTGGGAATTCCAGGGTAGGAAAATTCCAGGCTGGGAATTCCATGGTGGGAATTGCAGGGTGGGAATTCCTTGGTGGGAATTCCAGAGTGGGAATTCCAGGTTGGGAATTGCAGGGTGGGAATTCCTTGGTGGGAATTCCAGAGTGGGAAATCCAGGGTAGGAAAATTTTGGGATGGGAATTCCAGAGTGGGAATTCCAAAACAGGAATTCCACGGTGAGAATTCCGGGATGGGGGTTCCACAGCGGGAATTCCAGGGTGGGAATTCCAGGGTAGGAAAAATTCTGGGGGTGGGAATTCCAGAGTGGGAATTGCAGGGTGGGAATTCCAGGGTGGGATGACCCGAGGGGGGTGGAAATGAATCCATGGAATTCCGTGTTTTTCCCAACCTGCTCCCCGTCGGAGTCGACGATGGCCAGGTGGGCTCCCAGGTCAGCGCAGGCGTCCCGGGCGTCCCCCCAGCTCAAGGATTCCCAGGAAAAGGAGTAGCAGCTCTTCCCAAACATCCGCCAGCCCGCGGAGCAGCGCCGGGAACCCTCCAGGGTCCGGCACAGCAGCCCTGGAATGCGGGAATTCCCAAAAAATCCAGCGGGAAAATCCCGGAGGAAACACCCAGGGAGACGTTCAGGGAATGCCCCGAATCCATGGGGGGGGAAAAACGTGGAGGAATTCCCAAATCCAGAGGGGAAATCCCAGGGAAATGTCCAGGGAATGCCCCGAATCCATGGGGGGAAATTTTGGGTAAAAATATGGAGGAATTCCCAAATCCAGGGGGAAAATCCCAGGGATACACCCAGAGAAACGTCCAAATCCAGGGGAAAATCCAGGGAAAGCCCCGAATCCCAGGGAAAGCCCGAATAATCCAGGTAAAACCCCAAATCCAGGGAAAAAAAAAATAAATAAAAATTGGATAAACACCCAAATGTGGGTCCAAAGTCCCAAATCCCGGTCAGAATTCCGGAGAAAGCCCCAAATCCAGGGAAAATCGAGGGGGAAACCCTGAAAAGCAGGGCAGAAAAACCCCAAATCCAGGGAAAAGGCCCCAAATCCAGGGAAAAAAACCCAAAATCCAGGACAAAGCCTCCAAATCCAGGGAAAGATCCCAGAGGATCCCAAACCCAGGGGGGAAAATTTGGAGAAACCCCCTCAGATCCAGGGGAAAACCCGGAGAATCCGGGTAAAAAAAAACCACCCTAATCCGGCTGGAAAAAATCCAAATCCAGGGAAAAAATCCCGGAGAACTCGCCAGGTCTGGATAAACACAC
>NW_020957479.1:17776-20758 GCF_003031625.1 Empidonax traillii | reverse complement strand
CTGATCCATGGGGTCTAATCTGGGGCCTGATCCTGGGCCTGATCCTGATCCTGATCCATGGGGTCTAATCCTGAGCCTGGGGGGTCAATCCTGGTCCTAATCCTGATCCTGATCCATGGGGGCTGATCCTGGTCCTGGGGCGCTGATCCTGGTCTTAATCCTGATCCACGGGGTCTAATCCTGAGCCTGAGCCTGGGCCTGGGGGGTTGATCCTGATCCAGGGGGTCCAATCCTGATCCAGGGGGTCCAGTCCTGATCCAGGGGGTCCAATCCTGACCCTAATCCTGGTCCATCGGGATCTGATCCCGATCCACCTTTCCAAGGTGGAATTAACACCCCCCACCCCCCCAAATTCCCATTCTGGTGTGGAATTAATCCCTAAAATTAATCCCTAAAATTAATCCCTAAAATTCCCATTCTGAGATGGGATTAACCCTTAAATTCAAATAAGGAAGAGAAATTAAAACCCAAAGTTCCCATTTTGAGGGGAATTAACCCCAAAATTCCAATTCCAGGGAAGAATTAAACCTGAAAATTCCCATTTTGAGGGGGAATCAACACCAAAATTCCCATTTTGAGGTGGAATTAACCCTTAAATTCCAATTCCAAGGAGGAATTAAACATGGAAATTCCCATTTTTGAGGGGAATCAACCCCCAAATTCCCATTTTTGAGGGGAAATTACCCCCAGATTCCCATTTTGAGGGGGAATTACTTCCCAAATTCCCATTTTTGAGGGGAATCAATCCCCAAATTCCCGTTTTGAGGGGGAACTAACCCCAAAATTCCCATTTTTAGGAGGAATTAACCCAAATAATTCCCATTTCGAGATGGAATTACCCCCCAATTCCCATTTCCAGGTGGAATTCCCCCCCAGTTTCCCATTTCCAGGTGGAATTCCCCCCCAATTCCCATTTTTCCGGGGGGGGGGGGGTGTCACCTGTGCCGGGTTTGCCGGGCGGTTCCTGCTCCGGCTCCGCCAGGGAAACGTCGTCGTAATCGGCCTCGAAACTGTCCGGGGACCCTCCAAAAGGTGGGAAAAACGGGAAAATTCGGGATCTGGGGGCACCGGGGGGGGGCCCAGGGAAGGGGATCGATCCCAATATATTGATTTTTATCGGCTTTTTATCCCCTTTTTGTCTCCAGATCCCCAGAATTCCGTGGAAGTTCGAGCCCGGAGAGCGTCCCAAACCGGAATTCCGCTCTTCCCTTCGGCCATTCCCGGGTTGTTTTCCCACATTTTTCTCCCAATTTATTGATTTTATCCCTTTTTATCCCCCTTTTTTTTTCGAATCCCTCGATTCCCTAATTCGTAGATGAGGTATTTCTGTGTGGATATCATCGTAAAGAACATAAAATAATATATATAATTTAATATAAATTATATATAAATTAATAAATAAATAATTATTATAATTTTATATTAATTAATAAAATAATTAATATAAATTATATATAAAATATATAAATATATATAAATATATCTTTTTATAAATAAAAATATATATAAATATATATAAATATAAATATATAAATATAATTCATTAATTTATAAATAATTTATCAACAATTAAAATAAATATATCTGTTATAACAGAGGTAATTTATAATAATTTCTTTAATGTAATCTAAATATTTATATAAATGTGATATAGATATTATTACAGAAATATAATTAAAATATAGATTGTCATCAGAATGCATTTTTAAATTTAATAATGAATATCATTTAGTATTAAGATGGCAGAGAAAATATAAAACATCAGATGTAAAATATGAAATATTAATCATTAAATATTAAATATTAAGTATGGAAATAAAAGCACAACCAAAAATATAAGAAACGTCATTTCTGGTTTATAATAAATTTTTATTAAATTGTATAGAAAAGAAATTTATGTCATTTTCTAAACAAGTTTATTTTATATTATTTTATATTTATATTGATATTTATATTTAATGATATCGTTTTATTTATATTTATATTTATTTATAGTTTAATAGAAATACAAGTTTATATTATTTTAATATAAATATATAAGTATAAACATAAACATAAACATAAATATAAATATAAATATAAATATAAATATAAATATAAATATAAATATAAATATAAATATAAATATAAATATAAATATAAATATAAATTAAATAACCTCGTTTAGAAAATGACATAAATAATTAAATATGACAAATATCATATGTATTTATATTTTCATGTTATATATAATAAATAAAATAAATACAATAAAAATAACAACATAAATTATTGTTTTAGATTATATTTATATTAAAATATAAATATTTTATTATAATATGTGATCATATATTTTATTATATTAAAATATAAATATAATATAAAATAATATTTTTATTATTTATTTTGTATTATTTTATATTATTATTTTATTATGTATTATTTGATATTATTATTTTATTGTATATTATTTTATATTATTTTTTATATATTATTTTATATTATTATTTTATTATTTATTATTTTATATTCTTATTTTATTGTTATTATTCTGTTATACTTTGTTATATTTTATTGCCCAATTCCCTTTGACGCCCCCCGGGGTTGGATTCCAGCCCGGACAGGTGAATCCCCCCCATTCCCAAGCGCCAGAAATTCCCTGCGGGGGGAATTCCGGGATATTTGGGTGGACTCTTCCCTCATTTTTTGGACCCCAAAAAGCCAAATTTTGGAGCAAAACTTCCCATTCGGAGCCGAAACAAATCCGGGATTGAGCCCGGGAGGCTCCTCTGGGAATTCCGGTTTCCACCCCCCTCCCAAAACCCTGGAAAAGGTGGGAAAACCTGGAATTACCTGCTCTGAAGTCGCCCACGGGGGACATTTTCCCAGGGGAGGAGTAAATTCCTGCCAAAAAAAAACCCAAAACAAAAAAAAAATGGGATAAAGGAACAAATCTGGGAGGGAAAAACTTGGAGAAAACCCAAAATCCCAGGAAAAAAAAAA
>NW_020957479.1:8375-13145 GCF_003031625.1 Empidonax traillii | reverse complement strand
AACAGGGAAAAAGTGGGATAATGGGGGCAGGAAAAGGGGGATATTCCCACAGTTCAACTGGGAAGTTCCTGGCAGGAAAAAAGGGGAGAAAACCAGGGAAAAGCAGGAAAACCGGGATAAAATAACGGGGGAAAAGGCAGGGAAAAGTGGGGAAATGGGGTGGGAAAGGCCTGGAAAAGCGGGATAAGGGGGCACTGGGGTTAATTCAATTTATTTAATGAGGGCTTTCACCTGTTCTGATTTAATTATCAGTGTGTTTAATGTAACGAGTAACGGAATTCCACGGGAGGAATTGAGTCCAAAGCGTTGGATTCCAATGGATCCGTTTCTTGGGAACAATCCCTTCTGATTTCACCGAAGGAGTCAATGGAATGGATTTTATTGCGGCCAATTTTATGCCTTTTCTTTATTTTTTAAGTCGCTTTTATTGATTATTTTATTTTATTTTATTTTATTTTTTATTTGAAATGTCATGCATTTATTTTTTTTAAAAAATTATAGTTTCAGTAATTTTGTATTCATTATGTAAATTTTATTCCTTTTTGTTTCTTTTTTAATTTTATTCTGATTTTCAATTTTTTTTTCAATTTTTCACTTTTTAACTCTGTTAAACTTTTATTTATTTTTCATTTAATTTATTGCATCTATTTCTTTTATTCCATGTCATTTTCTTTTTTTTTCATTTATTTTATTGCATCTATTTATTATATTTTATTTTCCTTTCTTTCCTTTTCCTTTATTTTCATTTCTTTTATTGCATCAGTTTGATTTGATGTATTCCAGTGATTGTTTTCATTGGTTGAATTGATCAGTGACATTTATTTGACCTAAATTTATAAACGTAAAATATATACATATCTATTATATAAATTATTTAAGTAATTTAATTATTTTATTAAATTATTTAATTAATTTAATTCTATTATTTAATTGAATTATATAAATTATTATAAATATATATAATATATCATATATACTCTATAATTACATATAAGAATATATTTATATACTTATAGGTATATATTATTTATATTGAATTTATATATAGCTTGTTAATATATAAAATATCTTTATAGAAAATAAAGATATTTTATTTAAGATAATAAAGATATTTTATTTATTTTATTTATTTTATTTATTATATATTTATATATTTATTTATATTTATATATTTATATAATATATAATATTTGTGTATTATATAATATTTATATATTTATTTACGTATTTATATATTTATTTTTATATATTATTTATTTTGTTTATTTTATTTTATATTTATTTATATATTATTTATTTATTTTATTATTTTTATTTTATATCTTTATATAAGATAATAAAGATATTTATTTTAACATTTTATCCTACTATTCTATAATCTATAAATAGTGTAAATAATAAATATATGAATATATCAACAATATGCAATAAATATATTAATAAATATATAAAAATACAACAAGAATATGTAAACAGTCTGTAAGTGCTGTGTATTTATTTTTATGTAGGATAGAAATACATGAAATAACAGGAAAAAAAAAAAGGGAAAAAAAACAGGAAAATGAGAAGAAAAGAAAGGAAAATAAAAGAAAAAGGGAAAATAAGGGGGGAAATAAGAGGAAAATCAAAGGGAAGTCCCGGGAAAAGGAGTGGGAAGGGTTTGGGAAGTCAGAGGGAAAAGGAGGAGAAAATCAGAGGAAAATCGGTGGGAAAGAAGAGGAAAATGAGAAGGAAATGCGGGGGAAATCCAAGGGGAATTCCAGAGGAAAATCAGACGGAAAAGGAAAGGGGGGGAAAGAGGAAAATCAGGAAAATTAGAGGGAAAGAAGAGAAAAAGAGGGATTTGGGGGGTCCAGGGAGGGAATTCAGGGCACCAGGGAGGGGATTTGGGGTTCCAGGGAAGGATTTGGAGTCCCAGGGAAGGATTTTGGGGCTCCAGGGGAGGATTTTGGGATTCCAGGGAAGGATTTTGGGGCTCCAGGGGAGGATTTGGGGGATCCAGGGAAGGATTTTGGGGTTCCATGGAAGGATTTTTGGGGTTCCAGGGAGGGATTTGGGGTTTCAAGGAAGGATTTTGGGGTCCCAGGGAGGGATTTGGGGGTTCCAGGGAAGGAAAAAAATTCCAATTTTAAAGAGCTGAGATCTCCAATTTCGTGTTTTCCTCATTTATGACCCAACAGAGGAACCAAAATTGGTCCAAACTGGGTTAAAAATTTGGAAAAAAAATCCATTTTAAAGAGCCGAAACCCCCAGTTTTGTCTTTTCCTCATTCATGGCCCAACAGAAAATCCAAATCTCCTCAAAATTCAGTGAAAAATTGGGGAAAAAAATCCCCTTCAAAGAGCTGAAAGCCCCAGTTTGGGGTCCCCAAATCCTCCCCCTCCCCCCAGTCCCTCCTTTGGGGTTTTTCCTCCTCTCAGGATCCTCCATCTCCCCCTTTTTTTGGGTGGTTTGATTGGAGTTTTTACCCTTTTCCGGAGGGTTTTGGACCCCAAAATGTTGGGAAAATCCTCGTTTTTCGGGTGGTTTTTCCCTTCAGGATTTTTTTTTTCCCCTGGAATGTTCCTGTTGGTCCCAAGAAAACCTCCCAGATTCACGAAAACGCCCCCAATTTCAGCGGGATTTCCCCCAGAAATCGGGAAGAGCAAACGCAGCCAAAAAAAAAAAAAACAAACAAACTTCCCCCTCTTGTCCCATTTCCCCTTTTTTTCAGCCCAAATTGAAGGGGAAGTCTCGGGGGGGCCCCTGGTGCATCCAGGACCTGCTGGAGGTGGATTTGGGGTGAAATTATGGGAATTGTCAGTGGGAGAAGTTGGAAAATGTCAAGAATGGGGGATTTGGGGGTCGATTTTTATGGTGGAAAACGGGATAAACCCCTAAAATCACAACTCCCCCCCCAAAATTCACCCATTTTTCTCCCTTTGACTTTTTTTTGTGTGTGTTTTTAGCTTTTTATTTGTGAAATATCGGTGTTGGAGGGGTCAGAAACCCCTTGAAGTTCCTGAAAATCCCATTTTTCGGGATTGTTGAGGACATTCCCGATGTTTTATCCTGAATCCTTGTGGGAGGGGGGACCCCCAACACCCCATCCCCAGGGACCCCCAAATCCGGCTCCCTGTGGGAATGAGGGGCTCCAACACCTCAATTTTGGGGGGGGCTTTGTTGTCCCTGGGGATCCAGGAGTCCCAAATATTCCCATTCCTGGATCTCTGTGGATGGGGGACCCCAGGGACCCCCTTCCCCCCCCATCCCTGGGGAAATGGGGATCCCCAAACCCAGCTCCCTGTGGGAATTGGGGACCCCCAGCACCCCAATTCCCCCATCCTGGGGAATCAGGGCTCCCCTTCCCTCCCATCCCTGGGGACCCCCCCAGTGCTCCAGGACCTGAATCCCTGAGGAATGTGGGACCCCTGTCACCCTCATTTTGGGGGGAAATTGGGGTCTTCATCGTCCCTGGGGATCCAGGAGTCCCAAATATTCCCATTCCTGGATCCCTATGGATGGGGGATCCCCAATACCCCAACACTCTGTTCCTGGGGAGCCCCATCCCTGGATCCCAAGGAACGAGGGACCCCCAACACCCCATCCCTGCCCCATCCCTGGATCCCAAAGAATGAGGGACCCCAGTTATTCCAACACCCCCTCCCTGGGGAGCCACTGCCCCATCCCTGGATCCCAATGGATGGGGGACCCCCAACACCCCATCCCTGGATCCCAATGGATGGGGGACCCCCAACATCCCATCCCTGCCCCATCCCTGGATCCCAATGGACGGGGGACCCCCAACACCCCATCCCTGGAT
This sequence comes from Empidonax traillii, assembly GCF_003031625.1. Classification (NCBI taxonomy): domain Eukaryota; kingdom Metazoa; phylum Chordata; class Aves; order Passeriformes; family Tyrannidae; genus Empidonax; species Empidonax traillii. Next base: position 9,343 of record NW_020957479.1, on the reverse strand, counting down.
CCCAATGGATGGGGGACCCCCAGCACCCCATCCCTGCCCCATCCCTGGATCCCAACGAACGAGGGACCCCCAACACCCCCTCCCTGGGGAGCCACTGTCCCATCCCTGGATCCCAATGGATGGGGGACCCCCAACACCCCATCCCTGGATCCCAATGGATGGGGGACCCCCAACACCCCATCCCTGTCCCATCCCTGGATCCCAACGGATGGGGGAACCCAGTCACCCCAACACCCCGTCCCTGGGGCCCTGGGGAGCCCCATGTCCATTCCCACAGGGGATGAGGGACCCCAACAGGCCCGTTTAGTGTAACCAGAACACCCACCCAAACCTCCCACCAACCCTCCCCCCGTCCATCCCGGGGTCCCCTCACGGCCCGGGCCCCTCCCCACAAGGCCGCCCTCAGCTACTCGAGGCCCCATAGGCGGAGCCGCCTGTCCATCACCCCTCTCAGCCAATAAGAGCCGCGAACCTACACAGGGGGGCGGGACCATCTCCCGGTGCCGGAGGGCGGGACTCTGCCTGGCCTGTGCTCTCCCATTGGCTGTCCCGGCTCTCCCGCCTCATTGATTGGTTAAATCTCCTGTCAATCACCCCAGACCTGTCAATTGAAGAGGCGGGGCTTCTTGTCCTCTCCTGTCAAGCAGGTGCCGCTCCTGGTGGGGCTCGTCATCCGATTGGTCGCTTTACCCATCAATCATTCACACTGCGGCCTCCCATTGGGTGGCTCCGACCCCCCTCAGCGAGGGCGTGAGGAGGAACCATCTCATTGGCTTAGAGCCCTGCCCATCATGCCAGGACGCGGCTCCCATTGGCGGAGGCTGCGGCGGGGGGCGGGCCCAGCGGCGGGGGAGGGTCCCGCTGTCAGTGCGGGGCGGCGGCGGGGCCGATGGCGGCGGGCGCGGGGCCCGGGCGGCTCCAGCGCGGGGAGGGGCGGCGGCCCCGGGAACCGCCGGGGGGGCGGCCCC
>NW_020957479.1:4124-7491 GCF_003031625.1 Empidonax traillii | reverse complement strand
CCTTTGGAATTATTGGGGTGACCCCCCCTCGAGTGGGTGTGGGGGGGGTTGGGGTGACCCCTCCCCTAAGGGGGGATTGCAGTGACCCCCTGGGGGGTATTGGGGTTGACCCCCCTCTTTGAGGGGTTTTTGGGGGTCACCCCCCTTTGAAGGGGGGTTTGGGGTCACACCCGTTTGGGGGATTTGGGGTCACCCCTTTTGAGGGGGTTTTTGGGGTCACCCCCGTTTGAGGGGGAGGTTTGGGGGGGGAATTGAGGGTCGAGCCCCCCCACCTGGGGGGATTTGTGGGGGTGTCCCCTCCCCTGCTTTTGGGGTCCCCCCTGTTTTAAGGGGGTAATCAAGGGGTACCCCCAATTTTGGGGGGATGAATCCAGGACTATTTGGGGGGGACATGAGGGGGGTCCCCCCAATCCAGGGCCTCATTGGGGGGGATCTCCCTTTGCCCCCCCTCCCCTGTTTTGGGGGCCCAGGGTGTTCCCTCAACTCCCTTTTCCCTTCGAATCCCGAGGGTTTGGTTAAAAATCCCCCAAATCCCAGAAATCCCCTTTATTGGGGGGGAGGGGGAGGTTTTTCTGGGTTCAAATCCCAGGATTTAGGATTCAAATGCTGGGATTTTGGGTTCAATCCCAGGATTCTGGGTTCAATCCCAGGATTTTGGGTTCAAATCCTTGGATTTAGGGTTCAAATCTTGGGATTTTGGGTTCCAGTCCTGGGATTTTGGGTTCAAATCTTGGGATTTTGGGTTCAAATCCTGGGATTTGGGGTTCAAATCCTTGGATTTTGGTTTCAAATCCTGGGATTTATGGTTCAAATCCCGGGATTCTGGGTTCAAATTCTTGGATTTTGGGTTCAAATCACGGGATTTTGGGTTCAAGTCCCAGGATTTTGGGTTCAAATCCTTGGATTTTGGGTTCAAATCCCAAGATTTTGGGTTAAAATCCTGGGGTTTTGGGTTCAAATCCTGGGATTTTGGGTTCAAATCCTGAGATTTTGGGTTCAAATCCTTGGATTTAGGATTCAAATCCTGGGACTTTGGGTTCAAATCCCAGGATTTGGGTTCTGCCAGGGCCCCTCACCCAACCCAATTCGCAGGTGTTGTGCCCTAAATTCCCCTTCCCAGCTGGAATTTTCCCCCTTTTCCTGCTGCTTTTCCATCCTTTCATTCCAGGGTTGGGTTCAAAACCCACGACTTGGGTGAAAAATCCCTTTTTTGGGGCTTTTTGAACCCAATTTCGGGCTGTGAGAAGCCCCAAAAATCCCCTCCCTGGTGGCACTTGGGGGAGTTTTCCCCAAATCCCACATTTTGGGGTTTGGGGGGGGCTCGTTTTGGGGGGGATTTCCTTGCCCTGTTTTGGTTCTGAATTCAGTTTTTAGCCAGTTTTGATAATTTTTAAACACTGGGAGGATTTTACCTTCAAAATTACCCTTTTTTTCCCCCTCAGTGTCAGCAAAATGTGCACTTTTCCCCCATTTTTACCCATTTTCCTGCTCTTTTTCCAGCTCTGGGTGATCCCACTGGGATATTTGTGGTTCAGTCCGTTGTTTTTTGCACTTTTTTCACGTCAATAATTGGGATTTTGGGGTAATTTGGAGGATTTTGGGGGGGTTTGGGCTCCGTGGGAAGTCCCTGCTGGAATTGGGGGCAAAGCCCTGTTTGGAGGAACTTTTAAGAGGGTGGAAAAATGGGGAAAGAATTCCCAGATGGGGCAAAAATGAGGGAAAAAAAAAAAAGGCACAAAAAGGCTCCAAAAAGTGCTGAGAAGCAGCAACAAAAATAGTGGGAAAATGGGGTGTAAAAGGCGCAGAAGGACCCTGAGACACTGCAGGAAAAAGTGGGAAAGGCGGAAAAAGGGGAATAAAAGGCAAAAAAAAGAGACAGAAAAGGCATAAAAATGGGCACAAAAATTAATAAAAAGGGGCAGGAAACGTCAGAAAGGGGCAGAAAACAGATAAAATTGGGCAAAAGTGTGAATTAAAAGGGGCAGAAAAGGCATAAAATGCGGAAAATGAATATTAAGGGGTAGAAAAGGCATAAAAAGGGGCAAAAAATAGGAATTAAAAGAGGCCAAAAAAGGTTAAAAGAGGAAGAAAATACATTAAAAAGGGGGAAATGGGAATAAAAGGGAGAGAAAAGGCACAAAAAGGGGCAAAAATAGGAATAGAAAGGGGCAGAAAGAGTCAAAAAAGGGGCAGAAAAGGCATAAATAGGAGCGAGGGAATAAAAATGGGCAGAAAAAAGGCAAAAACGGTGCAGAAAAGGGCGGGAAAGGCACAAAAAAAGGGCCAAAAAAGGCCCCAAATTCCACAAAAGCTCCCCAGAAAAGCTGCAAAAATGAGTCCCACCCCACCCCCCACCCCCCAGATCGGTGAAACTGAAGTTCAAAAAGAGGAATTTGAAGGTTTTCACCCCAATAAAATCGGATTTCACCCCCCAGAAACACCATTAAAAACCCCAAACTCCTTCTTGCTTCTCCAGCGGGATTTTCCCAAAGAAATGGGATCGGAAACGCGATTTTTGGTTAAAACCACCACCACCATTTCGGAGCTTCACCGGCATCAAATTAAGGCCAAATGAGGCAAATTCAGGATTTTCCTTCCTCCCTCCACATCTTGGCCATGGAGTGTTCCTTTTCCCACTTGCCAGCAGGGTTTTTTCACCAAAAGGGGAGTTTTTTTCCCCCAGAAAGCTCCGGAGTTTCCCGGAGGATCCCGATCCGCCGCCGCTGAAATCCCATTTTTTTTTCAACATTCCTCGAGCTGCCGTTTTGTGGGAAAAATGGGCTGAAATGGATTGGATTGGTGGGAAAAATGGGCTGAAATGGGGGGTTTTTTTTAAGGATTATTCCTGGTTTTCCAAGAGAGACCTTGGAATCGTCACGGGCTGAGGGGAAAATTTGGCTTAGATACGGGATTTTAGGGAGATTTGTGGTTTTCCGAGTGAGCCCTGAGAATCCCCACGAGCTGAGGGGGAAAATGGGCTGAAATGTGGTTTTTTTAAGGATATTCCTGGTTTTCCAAGTGAGACCTTGGAATCCCATGGGGTCAATGTGTGGACTGAGGGGGGAAATGGGCTGAAATGGTTCTTTAAAGGGTATTTTTGGTTTTCAGGGGGAAGCCCCAGAATCTCCTCAGACTGAAGGGATAACTGGGGGTAAATGTGGGATTTTAAGGATATTTTCGGTGCTCCATGTGAGCCCCCTGGAACCCCCTTAAGCTGAGGGGGAGAATGGGCCGAAACAGGTTCTTTGAGGGATATTTTTATTTTTCAGGGTGAGCCCCTGGAACCCCCTTAAGCTGAGGGGGAGAATGGGCCAAAACGGGTTCTTTGAGGGATATTTTTATTTCTCAGGGTGAGCCCCTGGAACCC
>NW_020957479.1:0-2864 GCF_003031625.1 Empidonax traillii | reverse complement strand
GCCGCCGCAGCCGCCGCAGCCGCCATGGCCTCGCCGGCCGCCAGCCCCGACTCGTCGTGCCACGAGGGCCCGGCCTCGGCGGCCTCGGCGCCCGCGGGGACCCCGACCTCGGACTCGGAGAACCTGAGCCCCGACGAGCTGGAGCTGCTGGCCAAGCTGGAGGAGCAGAACCGGTCAGAGAGAGAGAGCACGCCCTTGCTTTACTTTTTGGGGGGATTGGGCTGAAAATCCCCCCATCTCACTTTTTGGGGGGGGGGGAATAATTCTGGTTTTGGGGGGGATAGCTCCGTTTCCCGGGGCTCTTTTGGGGGAATCTCTCTCCTCCTTTGGGGTGGGTTTTGTGGGAATACTTCAGGGTTCGGGGGCTGTTTTGGGGAACGTCTCCGTTTTTGGGGCTGTTTTGAGGGAATATCTCCATTTTGGGGGCTACTGTGAGGGAACATCTTCATCTTTAGGGCTATTTTGGGAGAATATCTGCATTTTTGGGGCTGTTTGGGGGGAATATATCTCCATTCTAGGGTGGAATATCTTCATTCTGCAGGGGAATATCTCCATTTTTGGTGGAATATCTCCCATTTTTGGTGGAATATCTCCCATTTTTGGTGGAATATCTCCCATTTTTGGTGGACTATCTCAATTTCTGAGGAAATATTTCCATTTCTGGGGCCATGTTGAGGCAACATCTCTCTGTTCTGGGGCTGTTTTGAGGCAATATCTCCATTTTTGGGCCCGTTTTGAGGCAATATCTCCGTTTTGGGGCCTGTTTTGAGGCAATATCTCATTTTTGTGGGCTGTTTTGAGGCAGTATCTCTGTTTCTGGGCCCGTTTCGAGGCAATATCTCTTTTTTTGGGCTGTTTTGAGGCAGTATCTCTGTTTCTAGGTCTGTTTTGAGGCAGTATCTCTGTTTCTGGGCCCGTTTTGAGGCAATATCTCTTTTTTGTGGGCTGTTTTGAGGCAGTATCTCCATTTCTGAGCCCGTTTTGAGGCAGTCTCTCCATTTCTGAGCCAGTTTTGAGGCAGTCTCTCCATTTCTGGCCCTGTTTTGAGGCAGTATCTCCGTTTCTGGCCCCGTTTTGAGGCAATATCTCCATTTCTGGGCCCATTTTGAGGCAATATCTCCATTTCTGGCCCCAATTTGAGGCAGTATCTCCGTTTCTGAGCCAGTTTTGAGGCAGTATCTCCCTTTCTGGCCCCGTTTTGAGGCAGTCTCTCCGTTTCTGAGCCAGTTTTGAGTCAGTCTCTCTCTCTGTTTGGGGCTGCCCCGTCCCCCAGGCTGCTGGAGGCCGACTCCAAGTCGATGCGCTCCATGAACGGGTCCCGCCGGAACAGCGGCTCCTCGCTGGTCTCCAGCTCCTCGGCCTCCTCCAACCTGAGCCACCTGGAGGAGGACACCTGGATCCTCTGGGGCCGCATCGTCAATGAGTGGGACGAGTGGAGGAAGAAGAAGGAGAAGCTGCTCAAGGTGCCCGCGCTGGGGGACGTGGGCTGGGCTGGGGTTACCCAAAGGGGACTGTTTTGGGGTGGGGTTACACAAAGGGGACTGTTTTGGGGTGGGGTTACACAAAGGGGACTGTTTTGGGGTGGGGTTACACAAAGGGACGTGGTTTGGGGGGGATTTATCCAAAGGGACCTGGGTTGGGGTGGAGTTACACAAAGGGACCTGTGTGGGGTGGTTTGTGCAGCAGGACCTGTGTGGGGTGGTTTGTGTAGTGGGACGTGGTTGGGGGTGGTTTGGGGTGGGTTTGTGCAGTGGGACGTGGTTGGGGGTGGTTTGGGGTGGGTTTATCCAAAGGGATGTGGTTTGGGGTGGGTTTGTGCAGTGGGCCCTGTGTGGGGTGGGGTTACATAAAGGGACATGGTCTGGGGTGGATTTACACAAAGGGACATGGTCTGGGGTGGATTTGTCCAAGGGGATGTGGTTTGGGGTGGATTTACGCAAAGGGACGTGGTTTGGGGTGGATTTACGCAAAGGGACCTGTGTGGGGTGGTTTGTGCAGTCTGACCAGAGTTGAGGTGGGTTTGTGCAGCAGGACCTGTGGGCTGGTTTGTGCAGTGGGATGTGGGATGGGGTGGGTTTGTGCAGTGTGACCTGTGGGGTGGTTTGTACAGTGGGATGTGGGATGGGGTGGGTTTATCCAGCAGGACCTGTGGGATGGGGTGGGTTTTTTATCCAGCAGGACCTGTGTGGGGTGGGTTTGTGCAGCGGGACCCATGGGCTGGTTTGTGCAGTGGGATGTGGGATCCAGCAGGACCTGTGGGGTGGGTTTATCCACCAGGACCTGTGTGGGGTGGGCTGTGCATTGGGTTGTGGGATGGGGTGGGTTTATCCTGTGTGGGGCGAGCTGTGCAGTGGGATGTGGGATGGGGTGGGTTTATCCTGCGTGGGGTGGGCTGTGCAGTGGGATGTGGGATGGGGTGGGTTTATCCTGTGTGGGGTGGGTTTATCCAGCAGGACCTGCGTGGGGTGGTTCGTGCAGCGGGTCCCACGGGCTGGGCTGTGTGTCCCATCCATCCCCGTGTCCCCCCGTGTGTCCCCTCCCGCCGTGTGTCAGGAGCTGATCCGCAAGGGCATCCCGCACCACTTCCGAGCCATCGTGTGGCAGCTGCTGAGCAGCGCCACGGAGCTGCCCCTCAAGCAGCAGTACTCGGAGCTGCTCAAGATGTCCTCGCCCTGCGAGAAGCTCATCCGCAGGGACATCGCCCGCACCTACCCCGAGCACGAGTTCTTCAAGGGCCAGGACAGCCTGGGCCAGGAGGTGCTCTTCAACGTCATGAAGGTGAGGCCAACGGGGGGCCTGCAGGGGGTTTGGTGCCACCCCAGAACTCAGGGGTTTGGTTCCACCTCAAAATTGAGGGGTTTGGT
>NW_020957478.1:20524-28836 GCF_003031625.1 Empidonax traillii | reverse complement strand
ACCTCCTCAGAGTCAGGCAGGGAGGGGGAGAAGCTGCTGTCAGGGGCTGGAGGCACAAGGTACGCCAGCTGTGGGTGGTGGAAGAGCCTGCAGCCACAGGCGGGGTCCCCAAAGAGCGGGGGCTGGGCTGGAGCTGCCGGGATAAACCTCTCCCCCACCTGCCCCGGCATCAATCCGATATTTAAATGGATCAAAAGCAGTGACTCAGAGACTTCCCGAGCAGTTGGGAAAACAGTCGGAGACTTAAGCCCTGACCCTGATAATGAGTGAAACGTGTCATTACTGTCAGTCAGGGCAGTTTACGGGGCATGGGTGTTCCCAAAGAAATGCTTTGGGTTTCGATTCTGCCGCTTTTACAAGACTGTGGCCTCATCACTGCACAGTGTTAGGGAGGCTGGAAGTTTGTTTACAGGGCTTCCTGAGGGGACCAGGTGAGAGCACGTGAGACATCCCGTGAGTGGGTGGCATCCCTGCCCGTGCCACGGGGAGGAACAAGACGAGTTTAAGGTCCCCTCCCGCCCAAGCCATGCTGGGATTCCACGGTGATTCTGTGTTTACCAGGCAGATTTAAAGGTGCCCAGCTCATGGAGCCACAGACAGGACCAGCTCCCCGGTGGCAGCAGAGCCCCAGGGCAGGGTTTGGGGGCTTTGCCAACCCAGTGGCCTTAGAACAAGCAGTGACCCAGGGAACCCAGAGAGTCACCTCAAGCACAGCCAGAGGGAAGGTCTCTGCTGGCTTGGACCTGCTGCTGCACGTGGATCTGAGCAGCCACTCGCCCATCCCTGAGACCGTTCCCACGTCCTGTGTCGTGCCAGGCTGGTGGGGGATCACACAACCAGGAAGATCTCAGGGGACAGCCATGTGCTGGGCTGTGCCCGTCACCCTGCCTGGTGCCAGCCGTGTCCCACCACTGTCACAGCCAGCCTGGGACCGGCACCAGGCCAGCCAGGGTGGAAAATGACTGGCAGCACAAGCCAGCACCTCAGTGAGGCTGGTGGCATCGTGTCAGGAAGCCGTGGCTGTCTCTTGGCACGACCTGAGCTTGGGAAGTGACCACCAGCAAAATCTGCCGGGGAGGGAGCAGGGAGGGGAAGGAAGGAGGGGAGCAGGGATGTGAGCAGGGAGGGAGCAGGGAGCTGAGCAGTACTCCTGCCTCGTGCTGGCACCCAGCGGCATCAGCCCAAAAGCATGGGTTGGATGGTTGTGTCATCCAAGAAGAGAAGAGGAAGGTGGTTGGGGCCACAGGTTTGAGGCTCCGGGAGAGCAGGTGGGTCCTGGAGCGAGGCCAAGGTGTCCACGCTGCTGAGAAGATTCTTCTCCGTGTGAAAAATGTCTGTCCCCAACCTGTGACGTGCCCTTGGAGCGCTTGGCCTGCACCCTGCGATTGCTCTGAGGGAGCAGTGCAGCAACAAAGCCCCAGGTCCCACTCCCTGCCTCTCCCCGCGGCTCCTGCGACCCCCTCCAGGGAGAGGCTCTGTCCACACCCACCGGGAAAACCGCAGAGAGAGCTGGGGCTGAGCACAGGGTCTGTTTGTTTGTCTCTCCTCAGACACACACGGTGCCCCGCGGGAGCAGGACTGCTCCCCAGAGACGATGCACAGGATGAGTGGACGCCCTGGGAACGAGTCGAGCAACACGGGGAGGAACCTGATTGCGGATGAACACAAAGAGATGGGCGGGGGTGGGAACAACTTCATCGCGGGAGTCTTCATCCAGGCCAAGAACAAGAAGCTGAGTATCTACGATGCCATGATGAGGGGGCTCCTGACCCCGGGCACGGCGCTGGTGCTGCTGGAGGCACAGGCTGCCTCGGGGCTCCTCACGGACCCCGTGAGGAACGAGCAGCTCTCGGTGAAAGCAGCGCTGGCGTCGGGGCTCATCGGCCGGGACTTCTACGAGAAGCTGCTGTCGGCAGAGGGAGCCGTGACAGGGTACACGGAGCCCTACACGGGAAACAGGATCTCGCTGTTCCAGGCCATGCAGCAGGAGTTCATCGTCCGGGAACACGCCATCCGCCTGCTCGAGGCCCAGATCGCCACCGGCGGCATCATCGACCCCGTGCACAGCCACCGCCTGCCCGTGGAGGTGGCCTGTGAGCGTGGCTACTTCGGCCAGGAGATGAGACAGCATCTCTGCAACCCCGAGAATCAAACGAGGAGCTGCTTCGACCCCAACACCCACGAGAACCTGACCTACGTGCAGCTGCTGCGCCGCTGCGTCCCCGACCCCGACACGGGGCTGCTCATGCTGCAGCTGATGGACAAGGGCTCCGTGCTCTACCAGCTGACCGAGGATGCCCGCAAAGCCCTGCAGGCCGCCCGCACCACCCTCAGCGTGGGGCTCTTCCAGGGCCAGAGCGTCACCGTCTGGGAGCTCCTCTTCTCCCGCTACGTCCCCGAGCTCCAGAGGGAGGAGCTGCTGAGGAAATACAAGGCAGGGACGGTGACCATCCCGCAGCTGACGACCATCCTCACCAGCACCATCACCGGGGCAGAAATGGGGAACGGGGGTTTGAGCTTGTCCGCAGCCAAACCCAGCAGTGAGGTGAAGGCAGCACCCCCAGCTCAGGACGTGCAATCCCAGGAGCAACAGCTGAGAAAGTCCTTGAAGTCTGCAACTGTCCACGTCACTGCCGGGGAGTTCCGGGGCCAAAACGTTTCCTTGCTGGACCTGCTCTTTTCCAAATACGTCCCTCAGGAGAGGCGGCAGGAGCTGCTGGAGCTGTACAGGGCAGGGATCCTGAGCACGGAGCAGGTGGCCACGGTGGTCACCACCATCGTGAACAGAGCAGAAGCCGCCAACGCTGCGCTCGTGGCAAACGCCAGAAATCCACACAGGGCAGCGGCGAGGGCAGGGGACAATGGAGATCATTGTTCAACACAATACACACACCTGGATGACGCCTTGAAGTCCACCACCGTCGATGTGCCAGCTGGGAAGATGCAGGGGAGGCAGGTCTCCCTGTGGGACCTGCTCTTCTCTGACTACATCCCTGAGGAGAAGAGGCAGGAGCTCCTGGAGCTGTACCACGAAAGGTTATTAACTCTGGAGCAGATGGCAACCATTGTCACCACCCTCATTAAGAAAAAAGAATCTACAGGCAGGAAATTCCAAATTAAAGTCAAGGGTTCTGACAAGGACACTGTGACAGTGGCAGGACAGGAGGGGGACGAGCCCCCCCAAGAAGAATCCTGGGAAACCACTTTGAAAAGCACAGTGGTCGAGGTGGAGGTCGGGGAGTTTCGGGGCCACAAGGTCTCAGTGTGGGACCTGCTCCACTCCCAGTATATCCCCGAGGAGAACAGGAGGGAGCTCCTGGAGCTGTACGAGGCGGGGGAGTTGACCCTGGAGCAGGTGAAGACGGTTGTCACCACCATCGTGACCAAGGCAGCGGCAGCGAGGGCAGAGAAAACGTCACCCGTGGGTGGTCCTGAGGCAGAGCCCACAGAGGCTGAGCCCACCCCCCTGCATGGGGACATGACCTGGGAAGAGACCCTGAAGGCCACCACAGTGGAGGGGTCAGTGGGTGAGTTCCAGGGGAGGCAGGTCTCGCTGTGGGACCTGCTCTTCTCTGACTACATCACTGAGGAGAAGAGGCAGGAGCTCTTGGAGCTGTACCGTGAGGGGACACTGGCCTTGGAGCGCTTAACACTTGTTGTCACCACCCTCATTAAGAAAAGAGAATCTACAAGCAGAAAATTCCAAATTAAAGTCAAGGGTTCTGACAAGGACACTGTGACAGTGGCAGGACAGGAGGGCGACGAGCCCCCCCAAGAAGAATCGTGGGAAACCACTTTGAAAAGCACAGTGGTCGAGGTGGAGGTCGGGGAGTTTCGGGGCCACAAGGTCTCAGTGTGGGACCTGCTCCACTCCCAGTATATCCCCGAGGAGAACAGGAGGGAGCTCCTGGAGCTGTACGAGGTGGGGGAGTTGACCCTGGAGCAGGTCAAGACGGTTGTCACCACCATCGTGACCAAGGCAGCGGCAGCGAGGGCAGGGCAAACGTCACCCGTGGGTGGTCCTGAGGCAGAGCCCACAGATGCTGATCCCACCCCCCTCTATGGGGACATGACCTGGGAAGAGACCCTGAAGGCCACCACAGTGGAGGGGTCAGTGGGTGAGTTCCAGGGGAGGCAGGTCTCGCTGTGGGACTTGCTCTTCTCCAACTACATCCCCGAGGGGCAGAAGCAGGAGCTCCTGGAGCTGTACCGTGAGGGGACGCTCACCATCCAGGAGCTGCTCAGCACCACCAGCAGCCTCGTGGCCGACAGCCAGGAGAGGCACCTCGCGGCCCTCCCCCCCCAGACCGTGGACCTGCTGCGCTCCGAGGGCTCCTACATCACGTTTGGCCCGTGCCAGGAGCGGAGGGTGTCGGTGTGGGAGCTCCTCTCCTCCAAGCAGGTCTCCGAGTACAAGCGCGAGGCCCACCTCGACACGTACGGCACGGGGGGGCTGACGGTGAACAAGATCACCATCACCACCACCGTCATCACGGGCCCCCAGCGCCAGAAGGGCCACCAGCGGCACCACTGACACCCACCCCCGGCGCGGGAGGGGGCTCAGCCCCCCTGGGCACCTGTGGGACGCTGCTCTCCACGTCCCCCTGCGCGTCACTCCCGTGACAAACCCGTGTGTGGAGCGGGGTGGGCACCTGGGTAAACTCCTGCTGTCTCAACCACCCCTGTGCTGAGATTTCTTTTGCCCAGCAGGGCTCTCTCTGGGGGAAGAGGGTCCAGGAGCCCTGTGGCTGCGCTGTCCACACACCAGGCAGTGACCAAGGACAGGGGAGATGCAGGGCCAGCGTCCAATTTGGGTGGGCTGGAGAGTGCCCGAGTGGGAACAGGCAGAGGGGGTGTGAGCAGCCCAACCTCAGCTCCAGGAGAGCCACAGAGGGACAGACACACTCTGGTCAGGACAGACCTTGTCCCTACTGGGGACAGCTGGAACCCTGGCCCTGCTGTACAGGGGGGGACAGCACGGCCTGTGGGACGCTGAGCCCTGCCCTGTCCCTTGGCTCTGCTGCACGAGGGGGTCATGGGGGTCTCTGGGCCGCTGGGATCTTGTGGCACAGGAGTACTGGGAGACAGGGGCTCTGGTGCCAGGGCTGTGACACCTGTGACACTCAGAGGCCACCAGGGGCACTCACAGGAGCGGTGGTGGTGCCTCCATGGGGCACAAGGACACTTGGTAGAGGGCACCGGGGGAGGGGGGCTGCTCCCATGCGCAGCAGGGAACCCCAAATCCCCCCACAGAGTCCCCACAGAGCCACGTGCCACGGTCACACACACACACACACACGTGTGCACAGTGCCAGGAGGGGACTGGCTGTGCTGAGCCCTGAGGAGCCCTGGGGTGCTGGGAGGGATGGGGGGACACAGGGCACAGCCTAGGGTGGAGGTGGGGGTGTTCCTGTTACAGGGCTCTGTGTGTCTGTGTCTGATTGTCCCACCTCATTGTTCCACCTCATTGTCCCATCCCATTGTCCCATCCCAATCGTCTCATCCCATCCTATCCCACTGTCCTATATCCATTGTCTCACCTTGCGGGGACTCAGAGAAGCACAGGAATGATGAGACAGGGAAGGACAGGGAGGATGAGGGGACTTCCCAGGTGGAGAGGTGCCCAGGGTGGATGGCTCAGCCAGCAGAGAGTGTGGATATGTGCTCCAGCCCTGGGATTGTGGGTCACTGCCAATCCAGCACGAGGCCAGTTGAGGTGGAAGGAAGGAAGGAAGGAAGGAATTCTGCACAATCCAGGTGGCTGAGCCGAGGAACTGCCTGCTGCAGGATGTCCTGGGAGCTAAAGGTTCCCGTGGGCTCACAAAGCATTTGGAGCAAGCCATGGAGCAAAACCCACCGGTAAACACCAGGAGAGAGGGTTGTTTCAGTAGTTCCCAGAGACACCAGCACCTGGTTCCGTGGGGACCCACTGGAGCAGGGCTGTCCTGCCTGTCCCTCGTCCTCACCCCGTGTCCCACACACCCGGTGCCACGGGTGGGACAGGTTGTGATGCTGCAGCCCCCTCCCCCGTGTCCCTGCTCCTGGAAGGGACTGGGCACCACCCATGCCCCTGGCACTGGGACACCCCGAGGGGTTGGCTGGTGTCGGATGGTGGGGAGCAGCACCAGCAGCCGGGGTGGGGAGGGGTCTGCGGGGACTCGGTGCCAGCTCCAACCTGCCCGAGGAGCTGGAAAGACTCCAGATGGCTCCCGGGGACTCGGATTGCAATCCCACAGGAAGTGCTGAATTTCCCAAAAAAAGCAGCTGAAAGCAAACAGGACGTTGTGCGAGGCGAGAGCCGCATATATTTGCATAGTGAAGAGCTGGTTGCATAACAGAACGGTCTGAACGGCCTCCGAACGCTCTCCGGGGGCAGGAGGGGAACGGCAGGGGCAGCCCCCGGCCCCTTCCCCGCGGGAATGTCGCTCCACAGCGGATGTGCCGGGTAACTCCTCGGCTCTGTGGGAGAAGAGGGGCGTGAGAGCAGAAGCCCCAGGATGGGACCTGACCCGCTGGAAAAGGAGCAGGAAACCCGTAAATCCCTTGCTGTGCCCACGGGACTGTGTGTGTGGAGGAGCAGGTGCAGTGCCCACAGCAGCTTTCCCCGCTGAGTGATCACAGAATCGTGGAACTGTGGAATGGTTTGGGTGGGGAGGGAGCTTACAGGCATCCAGTTCCACCCCCTGCCATGGGTAGGGACACCTTCCACCAGCCCAGGTTGCTCCAAGCCCCGTCCAACCTGGCCTTGGGCACTTCCAGGGATCCAGGGGCAGCCACAGCTTCTCTGGGCAACCTGTGCCAGGAACTCACCAGCCTCACAGGGAGGAATTTCTTCCCAATATCTCATCTAAATCCCTCCTCTTTCAGCCTAGAGCTGTTCCCTCTTGTCCTATCACTGTGAAATGTCCCTCTCCAGGGACCGCAGATCCCCTCAACAGTGCCCTTGAACACGGAAAGTGGTGCCAACCAGGCCCATCAGCCCATTGAAGCCCCCCAGCCCACCCAGGCGCAGCCAGGGGGGTGGGCAGGGCACTGCTGTGCCATGGTGAGGGATCCCTGCAGCAGCCCTTTGCCAGGAATCCTTCGGGGGGACGGCCAGGGTCTGCTCGGGGTGTTGCTCCCTCCACCTCCTCCGGCAGCCACAAACATCCCCTGAGCGTTCAGCCCCATTTCTTCAGGAGCAAACCCACCCCCCCATCAGGCGGAGCAGACCTGCTCCTGGCTCCCTGTGCGTCCCTGATAAGGCTGCCCTGGGCAATCTTATCTCCCGGCACATCTGTCCTGCAGAGCTGCTCGGGCTCTGCGTTCCCTCTGCACTCCCTCAGTCGCCTCCCTGCTCCTTTTCCACAGCGAATCCAGAGTTTTTGGCACGGGGAGTGCCCGGGCTGCACACAAACCCAACCCCTGGCGCCGTCTGCTCCTCTGGACACACCTCCTGGGGGGGCTGGGAACACACCGTGGCCTCGCAGCCGCGTAACCAGGGAGCCCACGTCCCTCCTGAGGCTGCTGAACTCACACAGGCCTTTTATTTCTTTAATCACTTCCAAACTGGGGCCGAATTCACGGCACAGCTGTTTGTTCAGTGACTCCGGGGCATGACTCTGCATTCGGGCCCCTTCCTGATGGTCCCATGACTGCTCCTTCAGCTTCAATGTCACCTGTTCCAGCCCTCTGCTCTACCCAAGCTCTGCTCACTCACCTCACCTGGTATTTATTGACAGAGCCGCTGATAAAAATATTGGATTAATTTGGCTCTGAGAGCCTCTATTCCCACTGACAGCTCCCCTTCCACCATGCTCCAGTCTCCGAGGGGCAGACAGGGCACAGGGGTGTCTCTGTCACCGAGGCTGCCTGTCACCACAGGGCACAGAAGTTCCCTTTTTGGCTTCGCTGTGATCTGCTGGTGTGTGAGAATTTGTCCTGGTTTGCCCAAACAGGACAAAGAGGGGGCTCAGCAATGGAACCCCAGGGTGCCCCAACCCCAGAGCTGACCCCCTGACAGCAGCCTCGGCTCCATCTGTCCCGTTTCTCCTCACGGAAGGTGTTCCCTTGAAGATAAAAAGGAACAAACCAGCCTGTTTGCTCTATTTTCCGCTGAACTGGTTCCACATCTTTGTCTTAACAAAAGCTCAGAGAAGTTTTTAAAGGCTGTTGGGACAGCTGGGACATCACATCCCCAGCTGTGATGTGACAGCCCAGGCTGTGAACTCCTCACGCTCTGACAGCCAAGGGAGGGTCCTTCACCCCAAAGCCTCTGGGCTGGGCAGCCGTGGTGCCCTTCCTCATCATCCTCATGGGGTGGGAAAGCTTCA
>NW_020957478.1:14233-20278 GCF_003031625.1 Empidonax traillii | reverse complement strand
AGAAGTTTTTAAAGGCTGTTGGGACAGCTGGGACATCACATCCCCAGCTGTGATGTGACAGCCCAGGCTGTGAACTCCTCACGCTCTGACAGCCAAGGGAGGGTCCTTCACCCCAAAGCCTCTGGGCTGGGCAGCCGTGGTGCCCTTCCTCATCATCCTCATGGGGTGGGAAAGCTTCAGCCTGAAGTGTGTCAGGGACTGCCCCCTCCTCACCTCACCAGGAACTGTCCTGTCCTGCCCATCCCCAGTGTCCCCGTGTGGCTCTGCCTGGGGAGGGGGCTCCTTCGGGGCATCCTGGGGAGCAGCAGGGCTGCCGAGGGAAGGGGCCTGAAGGAACAAGCAGAGATTTCCAAGAGAAACCACGGCCTGAAGAACAAGGAACACCCTCCCAGCCAGACACAGGGTCTGGGGCATGGAGAGCCCGGGGTTGGGGCCACCTCAGCCGTGCTTGGCACTGGCTGTGCTCACGCTGTCCCCACCGAGAGCTCTGCCTGCCGCCGGCTTCCATCCCGGTGAACGGGGCCAGTGGTTGGGAATTCCTGGCCAGGGCCCTGCGGAGCAGCTCCGAGCCCTCGGGCTGCTGCAGGAGCAGCAGGAGAGCAGCGCTGGAGCTGACAGGAACCAGGCGCCCTTTGTGCGTGACCAGCCACAGGCAACGGGAGAAATCCAACCAGATGCCTCCAAAATCCAATCAGCCTGCTCCAAAATGCAGCTGGTCTGCTCCCAAATACCATCATCCTGCTCCCAAATACCATCATCCTGCTCCTAAATCCAGCTGTCCGGCTCCGGTGGGAGCAGCGCTCAGCGCCGCGGGACACCTGCTGACAGTGCCCCCAGGGCCCCAATCCCCACCTCCCCGTGTCACCCCTGCCCTTACAATCACAGAATCACGGAATTATCGAGGCTGGAAAAATCCCTCTGAGCCCACCGAGCCCAACCACTCCCCCAGCACATCCACATCCACCATTAACCCACATCCCCAAGTGCCACATCCACAGGGGCGTTCAATCCCCCAGGGATGGGGACTCCACCGCTGTGCTGGACAGCCCTGGACAGCCCTTTCCAGGAGCCTGTCCCACACCCCGTGCTCTGTCCCGCATCCCGTGGCCGTGCTCTCACGCCTGAAGAGTCCCCCACCTCCCCCCAGCCAATTCCCCCTTTCACCCTGCAGCCTCTCCCCCCTCTCTGCCGCCCCCCGCCCCGCATATCCCCCTGTTCCGAGGGCGGCTGAGCCCCCCCCTCCCCCGAGCGGATTTGGCCATCCCAATTTTAGCTGTGGCCGGTTCCCGTCCCCGCAGGGCTCCTGTGCTCAGCCTCACCTCCACCTCCACCTCCGCGCCGCGCAAGCCCTGGCTCCCCTCCCGCTGCTGGAAGCGCTCAGGGAAGAGCTGGAGACGTGTTTCCTGCCCAGCGGGGGCACGGGCAGGGCTGGAACGAGCGGGCTGAGCCGTTCGCAAAGCCTTGCAAGCCCCTCTGCCAGCTCCGGACCTGCCCTGTGCCCCGGGGTGACGGTGGGGATGGTCCGAGCTGTGAGAAGCAGCTCCAGGGAACCGCTCTGCCCGTCTCCCCCGGGATTGCTCTGATCCCCAGGTGTCGGATTCCCACTGATCTGCTCCCCCTGAATTCACACACCTGAGTTCCCTGTTGACACCTGCGGGTACCGCACCAGCACGGGGAAAGCTGCAGGTGAGGAGCTGCAGGACAGGGGAGGTCCCAGCCTGGGGTGGGAACTCGGGTCACACAAACAGAGCCCTGGGGAGTTGTTGTGCTGGCCGCCTTGGCCCTCAGAATCCGTGGACAAACACGCTGAGAGGGGGACAGAGCAGCGGGAAGGGATTTGTCAAATCCACGGAGCTGGTTTGGCACC
This sequence comes from Empidonax traillii, assembly GCF_003031625.1. Classification (NCBI taxonomy): domain Eukaryota; kingdom Metazoa; phylum Chordata; class Aves; order Passeriformes; family Tyrannidae; genus Empidonax; species Empidonax traillii. The sequence goes on along the minus strand of NW_020957478.1, from coordinate 18,411 downwards.
TGAACCTTCAACCCCGACACAGTGCAAGCTGTGCAATAACACCCGGTGTCACCACATCCCCGCCCCAAAGGTGCTCCTTTGCCCGGGACGGTGAAGTTCAGGAAAGGAGGAGTTGAAGGCAGAACAGACCAGGTGAGCTCTCCTGTCCTGCCAGCAGCATTTCCTCCTGAGGCTCTGCTGTGGCACACGTGGGACCTTCCCAGGGTCCCTGACTGCACACTGGCCGTGGGAGAAGGTGACATCAAGCAGAGGGACAACCCCAGAGGGGCTGGCAGAGGGGCAGGACAAACACTGGGACAAAAGGTCTCTGAAGCTGCCTCACAGCAGGGGATTCCTGATGGAAACAGCCTCGTAGAGCTGGTGAAGGAAGCACAGCCATGTCCTGGGCAAGAGATCCATGGAATCATTCAACTGCCCTGGGGAGCAGCTGGGGCCAGGAGCTCACCCTCAGCACGAGAGCACCAAGGCCACCAGGACAAAGCCCGTTCCTCCTGCCTGTGGATGGTGTGACCGTTGGGATAACCAGAGGAGGAAGGGCCGTGGGACTCCTGCCTGGGAAGGAACAGACAGGACAGGACAGGTGTCACTGCTGTGTTTGCAGCAAATGAAAGCCATGGAGGGGACGCTGAGGATGAGGGACATCAGGACATCGTCTGCACAGGGATGACAGGCAGTGACGACACAGGAGATGGTCACAGCTGTGGGGACAGCCCCTTTCCCTGCTGCCCAAAGAAGCCAAGGGTATCCCATTCCAGGAGTGCTGCACTCAGGGTGGCTGAGTTTGGACAGACCCAGGGCTCAGGCAGCTCCTGCTGCTGGATGGGATTTATGTGCCCCAGAGGAGCTCGAAGATTCCTGTCAGAGGTGCTGAGAAGGGCCCAGCCAGGGGCATGGGGAGCTCCAGCTGAGGACACGTCCAGCACGTGGGTGACAACAGCAGAGATCCACAGAGAGCCTGGGAACACCAAGCACTTCCTCTCCGGAAACCTAGGAGCAGGGATGGCATGGGAGCAGCTCCTCAGCTGGGATCTGAGCCCCCCATGTGCCTGTATCCTGTTCTGGCAGTGACAGATCCCGAGAGGAAGAGCAGGGACAGAGCTGTGTTCCACCCGCTGCAGCCCCTGGCAATCCACAGCTCAGGGCCTCGGGAGCCAGAGGCTGCATCTGCCTCTCTGCTTAATAGCCCTCAATCAATTGTTCTCCCACAAATTTGCCTAATGGCTTTTAAAATCCCTTTAAAATCTACTTGGGGCTGCTGCAAACGCCCCGTGGCAACAAATTCCGCTGCGTATCACCCGGGAACACTCAGCCCAAGGAATACACCCTGAGAGATTTCCCCCACCCGTGTGTTTTACAGCTCCGTGGAGCATCCTGAGGGCATCCCAGCTGCTGCTCCGTGTGGGATGACAGGCCTGGAATGAGCAGGCAGGACAGATGTGCTCTGCTGCGTCTTACCAGTCAAGGCAAAGGGAGCTGTAGAAGGGAGGTGAGGTGTGGAATTGTGAGGAGCCGCTCCCACTGCTGTCCCCATGCCATTCCTGCTCCATCCCTGCCTGTCCCCGGCTCAGGTGTTCCCTGAGCTGAGGAACTGGTTTCACTTGAAACCTCGTCCACACCTCTGCCACCCCTCCCTGTGCCACCAGAGCCAGCGCCGGAGCTGAACCGCCCCAGACACTTCGGGGTCATCAGCAAACGCTGACAACTCATCGTTCATCCCATTTCTGGGGGGTTTGGACGATGATGAAAGGCAGAGCTGGATGTGAGTCGGCCCCAGACACTGCAGGATGTGCTCTTGCGTCCCTCTGGACCTTGGGGGGGATGCCTCAGCCTGGCACTTTGTCCCATTCATGTCACTGTTCTGTTCTGTTGTCTGGTCTTTGTCATCCTGGAGAAGGGAAGGCTCCAGGGACACCTCAGAACCCCTTCCAGTGCCTAAAGGGGCTCCAAGAGAGCTGGAGAGGGACTGGGGACAAGGCTTGGAGGGACAGGACACAGGGAATGGCTTCCCACTGCCAGAGGGCAATTAGATGGGATATTGGGAAGGAATTCTTCCCTGTGAGCTGGCGAGGCAGCTGTGGCTGCCTCATCACTCAAATCCAGGTGGGACGGGGCTTGGAGCAAGCTGGGATAGTGGAAGCTGTCCCTGCCTATGGCAGGGGTGGGACTGGATGGGCTTTAAGGTCCCAGTCCTGGGATTTGATGATCCAATGATTCTTTTGTCACTTTGTTTTGAGGCAATTTCCCTGACTGTCCCCCTGTGTCACAGAGCCACAGGGAACTGGACTTGGCCAAGGATGAAAAGTGGTATCAGGAGAGCCACGGGGGCCTCTGGAGCTGCAGCAGACGGGAAAGGTGCCTGGGTGTGGCGAGTGGTTTATGCTGGGTTCCAACCCTTTTATTCCTCGTCCTTTAAAGTTCCCAGACGAACTTCTGCCTTCACTTTGATAAGAACCAGGGATTGGCTTCCCTTCCAGCCCTGTCTGGCACACACAGGACAAGGTCACCCACCGTGGGAGCTTGTGGCACCTGGCACAGACACGGAGGCGGGGAGGGGGTCCCTGGAGGTGGCTGTGGCTCAGGGGGTGATGATGGGGGTCTGACAAGGCCAGATCGCACTGGCACACTGTGACACTGCCACACTGAGGGCCGACAGCAGGTGGGCTCAGACAAGGGAATAGTCCTGTCAGAGTGCCCGGGGCAGTGCCACGGGGCTGCAGCCCGGCAAGACCTGCTGGTGGCCCACACCAGGAACTGCCTCTTGCTCCCTTCTCCCGTGTCAGGGTGAGATGCTGTGCAGGATACGTGGCGTGCACCGTCCGTGTCACCTCGCCCAGAGCCGCCCTCGCCGCGGTCCCCGCGGTCAGCCACAGCGGCCAAAGGAGCCACGGGCTGGAGGAGGTGGACTCCGCCCAAACCCAGCCAGGCGCCGGTGTGGAGGGAGGGTGGGACGAGGAACGGTCGGGATAAAGTAACCGGAGACGGCCAGAAAGAGGGGAAAAACATCCAGTGAGCCAGAGACTTGCCAGGGGAACGAAAACATCCGTCGGGCTCTGGGTGGGGGCTGGTGCGGCCGTTTCGGGGGGCCCAGGGCCCAGTGAGTGGGGTCCCGCGGGGGTGCAGCCCCCAAGTACCCCAAGCGGCTGCTCGGGAAGATGCCGCGGTGGCCGCGTGCGGGCACATCCAGGGATGGGGAGCGGGGAAGACCCCCGGGACGGCGCTGGAGGGGGCAGCGAGCGGGGGGAGGCTGCGTGGCGAGGGGCCACGGGGGTGGGACACGCCCGGGAACGAGGCCCTGAGGGGTGGGACGAGCCCCGGGGCCCCGGGCAGGGGGCAGCGGGTGGGGGCGGGGGGCCGGCGGCGCCCAGGCCGGGAGGGGAACGCACGACACGGACACACCCGGGGGGCCTCGACGGCGGAGCGGGGCGGGCCGAGCCCGGCGGCGCATCCCGGGCCGGGGGTGCGGGGGGCGCCGGGGCTGCGGGGATTGCGAGGGGCGCCGGGGGTGCGGGGGCCCCTCCCGACGGGGCGGGGCGTGCGCGGCCGCACGTCCGGAGCGGAGCGGAGCGGAGCGGGGCGGGACGAGAGCGGGCCGGCCCCGCGCGGCGCGGGCAGAGCGCGGCGGGTTCGGTGCGGGTCGGGGCGGTGCGGTGCCGCCGGCAGCCGGGAGGAGAGGCTCCGTTCCCTTCCCGTCGGCTCGCCTCGCCTCCATTCGACTCGGCGCTCAGCGGCTCGGCCCGACGTGGATCAGAACGGCTCGGCTCGGACCGGATCGAATCGGACCAGACCGGAGCGGATCGAATCGAACCGGACCGGAGCGGCGAGGCTCGGCGAGGCTCAGCGAGGCTCAGCGAGGCTCAGCAAGGCTCAGCTCAGCGAGACTCAGCACAGCTCGGCTCGACTCAGCACAGCTCGGCTCAGCTCGGCTCGCGGCGGGGATGGCGGTGCCGGAGCCGGACGCGCGGCTGGCGCAGGAGAAGGAGGAGGAGAGCGAGGAGGAGAGCGAGGTGCTGGAGGAGAGTCCCTGCGGTCGCTGGCAGAAGCGCCGCGAGCAGGTGGGAGCCGGGCGCGGAGGGACGGAAATGCCGGGGACGGGGACGGGAATGCCGGGGATGTGGATGCCGGGGGATGGGGACGCTGGGGGATGGGGCCCGGCGCGGCCGCAGCCCCCGGGCACGTTC
>NW_020957478.1:6283-13936 GCF_003031625.1 Empidonax traillii | reverse complement strand
GCGAGGTGCTGGAGGAGAGTCCCTGCGGTCGCTGGCAGAAGCGCCGCGAGCAGGTGGGAGCCGGGCGCGGAGGGACGGAAATGCCGGGGACGGGGACGGGAATGCCGGGGATGTGGATGCCGGGGGATGGGGACGCTGGGGGATGGGGCCCGGCGCGGCCGCAGCCCCCGGGCACGTTCAGCGCGGAGGAGCCGGTCGGAGCCCGTAGATGCCCAGAGCAGGGCGATGGCGGCGGCCGGAGGGCGATGCCGAGAGCGGCTGCGGGGGGAGCCGCGCTCGCCGTGCCCTGGTGCGGGGAGCCCCAGCGCGGGGAGCCGGGCTCATCGTGCACCGGTGAAGGGAGCCAGGCTCGCCATGCCCCGGCGCGGGATGTGCCGGTGCGGGGTGTCTGGTGCGGGGACCAGGCTCGCCGTGCCCCGGTGCTGGAAGCCCCGGGGTGTGGGGATCCGGGTGTGGAGAGCTGGGCTCCGCAGCGGGGGCCCAGGAAATGGGCTCACCACGCTCCGGTGCGGGAAGCCAGGTGTGGAGGTCTGGGCTCTGTTGCAGGGACCGGGCTCCCCATGCCCTGCTGCAGGAAACCCTGCTGTGGGGAGCTGGGCTGTGCCCCGAGGGAGCAGGGCAGTCCCGGGCACATCCCACACCAGTGCTGAGCCTGGGCCCGGGGGGGTTTGGCTGGGCTGGGTCCTGGACCTGTGGTGCAGGTCACAGGGTGGTGACCCTGGGCATCTCCTGCAGAGACAAGGACTTGCCAGGTCAATGGTGTGGTGACAGGGCTGGTCCCCACAGCCCCGCAGGGCTGGAGAACACGGATACACCAGAGGTTACTGCTTTCCAGAGAGGGGGTTGGTTAACTTCAGCTCATCTTCCAGGGCCAGGGCTCAGCGTCAGGATCATGTCCCCTGGAAATGGATCCGGAGTCTCCCTGTCTGTCAGGACACCCAGGAATGGGGACCAGAGTCAGGGGGTGAATCCTGACCCCAGGCAGGGGTGGGACAGACAGAGGTCACAGGCACTGTGGGCTCCTGAAGGAGAGAAGACCCATTCAAGGCCAATCTGTTTGTCTTCCATTATCTCCCCCTCCCCCTTAAGGACCTGGCCTCCAGCACTTGGCTCTGCCTTTGGCTCCACTTCCCAGGCTGAATTCCCAGTCTGGGCTTTGCCAAGACTGTGATAACCTGCTCCTGTCAGTGCCATCAGCACCTGCCCTTCTGGCCCTCAGTGCTGCCAGCTGCTTCCACACCCACACATCCTCCTTCCATCCCTGCTCCTGCTCCCTCTTCCCCTCTGACAGACACCTGACCTACACCAGAGTGCACCTGCCTAACCCTGACCCTCATTATAAGGATATTGAGGGGCTGGAGCATGTCCAGAGAAGGGAATAGAGCTGTGGAAAAGTCTGGAGCACCAGGAGCAGCTGAGGGAGCTCAGCCTGGAGAAAAGGAGGCTCAGGGGTCACCTTCTTGCTCTCTGCAACTCCCTGACAGGAGGGGAGAACCAAGTGGGGGTCAGGCTCTGCTCCCAGGGAACAAGGGACAGGACAAGGGCCTCAAGTTGTGCCAGGGGAGGGTCAGGTTGGATATTGGAAAAACTCCTGCCATCTGTTCTGCCCAAATGTTGCTGTTTAACGATGAGGATTTTAACACTAACTGAGCACAGGAGCTTTCTGGAGTGGTGCTGCTGTGGCTGGAACTGGCCTCAGGTGTTCAACCCCCTGTGCAGGCGTGGGAGAAGTGAAAGCCCCCCCAGTGTCATCTCCACGCAGGTGCTTTGGTGGCTGTGCCATGTCCTCTGTCCACGGGGACTTTTCTACCGGAGCAGTGGGAAGGGGTGGGTTGGCCTTTCCAAGGCCAGAACAGCTGTTCCAGGACAGCCCAGAGAGGCAGGAAGGCTCCTTGATTGCAAAGTGGAGGAAGTTTTATGTAGGAGAGCTGTGTTTGTGTGAATTCACAGCTGCCTCATGACGTGCAGGAAGGGACTGAGCGAGAGCAGCCGCGCTGTCGGTCCCGTCTCCTCTCAGGAGCTGCTCAGCACAGGCTCCAAGTGCCCTGAGCGCTCCTGGGATTTGCACCAACAGGGATCTCCCTCGCTGTCCTGAAGATTTGTTGTAATTATTCACTCTCCCTAATTTGTTTTTGGCGGGAAAGCCGAGCCCTGTGCCTGATCTCAGGTTTGGAGAACGGGCCTGCTGAGGTGGGAGTGCCCCGGTGGGCAGAGCCAGCCTGGCACACCCTTGGAGTGGTGTTGGGAGCCTGCAGAGCTGACAGGACACAGGCAGGTCCCCCCTTGACCTGGGGGGGCTCAGCAGGGTCTCAGCCTGGAGAAAAGAGGGCTCGGGGGGGAACCTCCTCAGTGGCTGCAACTCCCTGACAGGAGGTGACACCGGAGCAGGGTCGGGCTCTGCTCCCAGGGAACAAGGGACAGGACAAGGGGAAACAGCCTCAAGTTGTGCCAGGTGAGGTTTAGGTGGCATACTGGGAAAATTCCTTCCTGGCAAGGGCTGCCCTGCGGGGATTTAACAGCCATGTGGACGTGGCACTTGGGGACAGGGGCAGGGGTGGCCTTGGCCGTGCTGAGGGAGCGATTGGGCGCTGTGGTCTCAGAGGGCTTTTCCAACCCAAACCATTCCACGATTCCGGGGCTCCACAGGCTGGAAGAGAAGCAGGGTAAGATTCACTGGCATGTAAATTAGCATTAATGATGAGCACACGAGGACTGGCCCCTGGTTTGCTCACAGGACCAGGCGGGTGTTCCCACACCACGTGCCGGGTTACAGGCAAGACCCAAGCGCTGTGCTGGGCCCCCCTTTGCCCCCCCCGAGGAATAAATCCCTTCCTTCCACAGCCTCCTTTGCCTGTTTATGACCATGCATTCCCCAGGGACCCACAGTCACAGGTTGCAGTTCAGGAAATAGAAGCACACGAGGTGTGAGGAGAGGCAGCCTCTCAGCCCCAGCCCCAGCCCTGCTCTGCCCTCTCAGGGCTGCCCAGCCCTGCTCTGCCCCTCTGAGATCTCCCCTGCTCTTCGTGAGATGCCTCTGTCACAGAATTTTCCTCGTGGGAAAGCCAGGGCTCTTTCAGCTCTGCTCTGATGACCTCATTTACTTCCCCCACCCGCCCTGGGCCATAAGAGCAGGAGGGAGAAGGAGCTTGGCTTTCTGCTCACGTGAAAAGTTTTGCACCTTTGCTGGTCTGAACACGAGCTGTGGCTGAGCCCTGGCGCCTCGTGCTGGGATCAGCTGGGTTTATCCGGGTCGCTTTGCTTTCCCAAACCCTCGATCCGTTGGGAAAGGGGATGCTGTGGCTGGCAGGTGTGTTTGCTGCTCAGCAGCGCCGGTCCCACCGTGTTCACCTGTCACATCCCCCGGGTTCAGGCCGTGATTTCCACACTTTGTCCGTCTCCAGGTGTCCCCACCGGCCAGTTCTGCCCACCGTGCTCCCCTGTGGGAATGTCCTGGACCCAGCATGCTCTGGGTGGCCTGTGGTGTTCCTCAGGGCCTTTCCCTTGGGATGAGAGTGGTTTGTGCCGGGGCAAAACTCAGCTGTGGTTCGTGGACTGAACTTTGGAGTTGATCTGAAATTTATCCTTCTAAGCAGCCCCGGAATTGCCTCTTGTTTGTGACTGTGATGCTGCTTCTGACTTGGACTGCAGGGAGGGAAGGGATGGGCCATCCAGGGGGACGAGGACAGGCTGCAGAGGTGGGACAGAGTGAACCTCATGAAGTCCAACGAGGCCAAGGGAAGGTGCTGCACCTGGGTCGGGGCAGTCCCAGCACAGACACAGGATGGGGAGAGCCGTGGGGAGAAGGGCTTGGGGTACTGGTGGGTGAGAGGCTGGAAATGACCCATCGCAAAATCCCTCATCAGCCCTGGGCTGATCCCACAGTGGGGGCAGCAGGGGAGGGGGGGGATTCTGCCCCCTCAGGTGAGACCCCACAGCAGAGCTGCCTCCAGGCCTGGGCACAACATAGAAAGTGCCAGAGCAAGGGGGAATGGCTTCCAGGGGGCAGGGTTGGATGGGATACTGGGAAGGAATTCTTGGCTGTTAGGATGGAGAGACCCTGGCACAGGTTGCCCAGAGAAGCTGTGGCTGCCCCATCCCTGGAAGTGTCCAAGGCCAGGTTGAACGGGGCTTGGAGCAACCTGGGGTAGTGGAAGGTGTCCCTGCCCATGGCAGGGGGTGGGACTGGATGGGCTTTCAGGTCCTTTCCAACCCAAACCATCCTGGGATTCTGCAGTTCTGACTCTGAGCTTCAATTTCTAAACCCAACAGGATGAAAGAAGGAAAGAAGGGGAACAGTCATAGAAATCAAGAGAAGAAATTCTGAATCGCAATTTAAAGAAAACGAAGTGATAGTAAAAACTCTGCAAGAGGGGGTGGGCTTGAGGTGTTGTCGCAGGTTCCCACGAGATCAGAAAATGAAAACAAAATGTGGAAAAATAGTGTAAGCGCTGGAATCCCGTGATGTGCAAGGGGCTTCCCATTTTTAGGCATTAAATGAGGTTTGCAGTTGGCAGGAGGATCACCAGTTCCGTGGTGGAGGATTTGGGAAGGCTCCAACTATGCAATATCTGCCACCAGGGTTATTTTTAAAAGCCTCTTTGTTGCCAGCACTCCCCGGGGACCGGGCTCCGAGCGCGTTCCCTGTGAGGAGAATCAGCTGGAGGACTTGGCTCCTTCTTTTCCTGCCATCCTTGTTTTCCTGCCATGCCTTTCGTCCCTGCCCCTTTCTGGGTGTGCAGCTTTTGTTTTTCTGCAGGGGAACTCTGCAGGGTGAGTTTGTGGTGGCACTGCTGACCTGAGCTCGTCACGGGGTCACGGCCAGGACTTTGGGGTCGATATCCCCGATTTTAGGGTTAATATCTGAGGCTTTGGGGTTAATATCTGAGACTTTGGGGTTAATATCTGAGACTTTGGGGTTAATATCTGAGGCTTTGGGGTTAATATCTGAGACTTTGGGGTTAATATCTGAGGCTTTGGGGTTAATATCTGAGGCTTTGGGGTTAATATCTGAGGCTTTGGGGTTAATATCTGAGGCTTTAGGGTTAATATCTGAGGCTTTGGGGTTAATATCTGAGACTTTAGGGTTGGTATCTGAGACTTTGGGGTTAATATCTGAGGCTTTAGGGTTAATATCCTAGACTTTAGGGTTGGTATCTGAGACTTTTGGGTTAACATTCAAGACTTTCGGGTTGATACCTGAGACTTTAGGACAGTGAAGGCTTCACCTTGGCTGCGCTCCAGATGGGAGCTGAGGGGCACCCCAGAGGCTTCTAAATGAGGATAAATCCAGAGGAAATTGAACTCCAGTGGGAAACTTGACAGCAGATACTGGAAGCAGACAGTGGAGTTCTCTCCCCAGCACGTGCTCTGGGGGTCTGGCAAGCAACAAGCCTTGGCTGTGCCAGGATTTGAGTCCTCCCCATCACACTCCGAGCCCTGCCTGGGGCCTCGGGGGCCGCTCTCCCCGTGCCACGTTCTCCATTTCACAGAGCTTTTAATCCTTCGGGATCTTACCCGGCCTCAACAATCCTGGGCCTTGTTCTCGCTGCTGGGGAGGGAGTGACGTCAGCCCTCGGTGAGGGCTCGGTGCAGGAACTTGCCCTTCTTCGTGCACGAACACGCTCCTTTATCCCCATCAGTGTCCTCCACAGGAATCCTGGTTGCAGCTCCTTTATCCCCATCAGTGTCCTCCACAGGAATCCTGGTTGCAGCTCCTTTATCCCCATCCATATTCCCCACAGGAATTCCTGGCTGCAGCTCCTTTATCCTCATCCATATTCCCCACAGGAATGCTTGGCTGTATCTCCTTTATCCCCATTCGTGCTCTGCACAGGAATTCTGGTTGCAGCTCCTTTATCCTCATCCATATTCCCCACAGGAATTCCTGGCTGCAGCTCCTTTATCCCCATCTGTGTTCTACACAGGAATTCTGGCTGCAGCTCCTTTATCCCTATCTGTGTTCTGCACAGGAATTCTGGTTGCAGCTCCTTTATCCCCATCCATATTCCCCACAGGAATTCCTGGTTGCAGCTTCTTTATCCCCATCCATATTCCCCACAGGAATTCCTGGCTGCAGCTCCTTTATCCTCATCCATATTCCCCACAGGAATTCCTGGTTGCAGCTCCTTTATCCCCATCAGTGTCCTCCACAGGAATTCCTGGTTGCAGCTGCTTTATCCCCATCCATATTCCCCACAGGAATTCTGGTTGCAGCTCCTTTATCCCCATCAGTGTTCTCCATAGAAATTCCTGGTTGCAGCTCCTTTATCCTCATCTGTATTCCCCACAGAAATGCTTGGCTGTATCTCCTTTATCCCCATCTGTGTTCTGCACAGGAATTCTGGTTGGCACTCCTTTATCCCCATCCATATTCCCCACAGGAATTCTGGCTGCAGCTCCTTTATCCCCATCCATATTCCCCACAGAAATGCTTGGCTGTATCTCCTTTATCCTCATCCATGTTCTGCACAGGAATTCTGGCTGCAGCTCCTTTATCCCCATCTGTGTTCTGCACAGGAATTCCTGGTTGCAGCTCCTTTATCCCCATCCATATTCCCCACAGGAATTCCTGGCTGCAGCTCCTTTATCCATCCCCATGGGTGCTCCCTGGTGAGCTCCGAGGCCGTACCCGTGCCCTGGATCTGCTCCCTGCGCTCAGTGGACGCGGCTCAGCAGCTCCCAGAGACTGTTCCTTCTGCTCTCTCCTCCAGAAGCGTTACAATGACTGGCATTCACCCTGTTTTCTTCCCTTTCCTGCTTTTATCCAAGCTTTTTTTGTCCTCTCCCTGGCTCTCCCAGGGGGGTGGTGTTGTTTGCAGTGCCCAGACGTTGGACTGGGGGGCACTGGGGGCCTGTAACAGCAGGGTGAGGGATGGCACGGCCCCAGGATAGAGTACAGCATTCCCACGGGGTGGGGTACGGAGAGGCCCTGGCACAGGTTGCCCAGAGAAGCTGTGGCTAACCCTGAATCCCTGGAAGTGTCCAAGGCCAGGTTGGACGGGGCTTGGAGCAACCTGGGCTGGTGGGAGGTGTCCCTGCCCATGGCAGGGGGTGGGATGAGATGAGCTTTAAGATCCCACAGGATGGGTTATGGCACACCCCTGGGATGGGGCACAGGATGCCTATGGGATAGGATACCGCCTTCTCTTGGGCACCCCCTGCTCCCACCTCCCACCCCAACCCCTCCAGGCCCTGCCCACCCAGTGCAGGCTGGCACTGGGATCTTTCCCTTTCTCCCGGGTCCTGCAGGGCTGTGTCACCTCCTTGGACCCTGCAGGGCTGTTCCCAGGCTGTGTCACCTCCTGGGATCCTGCAGGGCTGTCCCCAGGCTGTGTCACCTCCTGGGATCCTGCAGGGCTGAGCCCAGGCTGTGTCACCTCCTGGGACCCTGCAGGGCTGAGCCCAGGCTGTGTCACCTCCTGGGACCCTGCAGGGCTGTCCCCAGGCTGTGTCACCTCCTGGGACCCTGCAGGGCTGTCCCCAGGCTGTGTCACCTCCTGGGACCCTGCAGGGCTGTCCCCAGGCTGTGTCACCTCCTGGGACCCTGCAGGGCTGTGTCAGCTCCTGGGACCCTGCAGGGCTGTGTCACCCCCTGGGACCCTGCAGGGCTGTCCCCAGGCTGTGTCAGCTCCGGGGCCCTGGGGGTAAAACAAA
>NW_020957478.1:1322-5793 GCF_003031625.1 Empidonax traillii | reverse complement strand
TGTGCTGCAAAAACAGCTTCTCCCAGGAAATAACGAGCCCGGTGCTGCCCCGTGCAGGATCTCTCCTGGCTCGTGTCTGGGCAGTGGAAAAGTACTCCTCTGTCCCTTCCCCGCAGCGTGGCAGGAGAACAGGGATCACAGTGTTTGCTCCGGCAGCTGCTGGGCAGGAGGGAAGGGCAGCCGTGGGCACGGAGGGAAGGAAAGGCTCCCAGCCCTGCCACCCACGGGCAGGGGCACCAGCTGGACACTCCCCAAGGAGCCCTGCTCCAGATCCAGCTGGGAAAGGCAGGATCCCTGTCCACAGGGATGCCTTGACTGTGGCTGTCAGGCAGGGATCCCCTGGGGAGGGACAGTGCCTTCCCTCTGCCAGAGGGCAGTGTTAGGTGGGATGTTGGGAAGGAGTTCTTCCCTGTGAGGGTGGGCAGGCCCTGGCACAGGTTGCCCAGAGAAGCTGTGGCTGCCCCTGGATCCCTGGAAGTTTTCCAGGCCAGGCTGGACAGGGCTTGGAGCAACCTTAGCCATTGGAAAGTGTGCCTGCCCATGGCAGGGGGTGGGACTGGATGGGCTTTCAGGTCCCTTCCCGCCCAAGTCACCCTGGGATTTGGTGATTCTGTGACAGGGAGACTTCATGGACAAGGGCTGGGTGCCAGGGATGCCCCTCAGGCCCTGGAGGAGGGGGAGCTCTGTCTCTGCCCATCCTGCTGTGTGTTGTCCTTGAGTGTTTCCCTCCCTGCTCTCCTTGTTCCTGGAGCACAGCTGGGTGCCAGGTTGGTTTTCCTGGCTGACCGACCAGCCCTGCTGTTTTCTGTCCCAGCTCTGCTCCTTCCTTGAGGCTCCTCAGTGTCAGAGCTCATCCTGCCCCGTGCCAGCGCCTCCTCACCGTCAGCCACTCAGGCACGCGGGCTGGGTCAGAGCTGAGACCGTGGTTTTGTGAGAGACAGGATCAAATGCTTCACTGGAACCAAAATATTTTCCTCCTGGTGCGTTCCCTTCACCTGCTGGTTGTGTAACAGGATGGCAGGGACAGAACAGGTTTGTCTGGCACCCAGGAATCCTCGGGTGGAGCTGCCCTGCTGGGGGCACCCCGGGTGTCCCCAGCCCCCTGTCCCAGCCTGTGGTGCTCCTGCCATGGGGACAGTTGCAGCTACTGAGGGACAGGTGGGTCTGCTGCTGGTCCCTGTCCCCTCCCTGGGGATGGAGGGGCTGCTGCTGGTCCCTGTCCCCTCCCTGGGGACAAAGGGGCTGCTGGTGGCCCAGCTGGTGCTGGAGGGGCCCTGGAGGCAGAGCTGGGATCTGGGAGTGGAGCCTGGGATCCCAAAGCACGTTTCTCCAGCCCCTGTCCCTCGGCACAGGCAGTCCCACGGGCTCTGCCTGTGCTGCCACTCCCTGTCCCTGTCCCTCGGTGACCTGCAGGACAGGGTTCAGGTGTCCCTGACTGGGGCCCCAGCCCTCTCAGCTCATGTTTTTTTTCCCTTTCCCGTGTTTTCCAAAGTGATTTCTGTGTTGCAACAGCCACCCCTGCCCTGCCTGGGGCCACAGTGCGGGGAGGGATGAGGGGCACGGCCTTGGTCAGGGCCAGGGGATGAGGTCTGGGGGGAGAACAGCGGGGTCCAGTGCCAGCAGAGCCTGCAGGGACCCCCTGTCCATGGGGTGTGCTTGTGCCCAGCACCCCCTGATCCTGAGCCATGAACAGAGCTGACACAGCCCTCCTTGTCCCCAGCTCAGGGGACACCAGCCCGGGGGGCCAGGCTGGGATTTACCCTCCAAGGGGTTTTCCAGGCACGTTGTGTTCCCTGCTCAGCCCTGTGACCCAGCAAATCCCACCCCTTCCCAGCGCTGAAGCGTCGGGGTGGCACGAGGAGTGGGACAAGGGGTGCACACAGGGAGTGGAGAACCATGGAATGGTTTGGGTGGGAAGGGACCAGACAAAACTCCCTGCCATGGGCAGCAGAAAAGCCTTTCCCCATTGCTCCAGGCCCTGTTCCTGCCTGCTCTCCCAGCCCCACATCCTCATCCCTGAGCCTGTTCCCGTGCCTGCCTCATCCCACAGCTGCTCTCCCGGCCCCCTGAGCCCGTTCCCGTGCCTGGTTCAGCCCTGGCTGACGAGAAAAGCTCAAAAGGGAGCGATTTATTGGAAGCTGCAACCTGATCCTTGGTCCAGCTCCAGTGCCTCGTCCCCAGCACCAGCCAAGCACTTTCTGGAAGTGGTGCCCACCAGCAGCACCCCCAGAGCTGCCAGGAATGCCGGGAGGGGGCTGAGGGATGAGCAGGGATCCTGTGCCGGTGCCTTCTGTCGCAGCCAGGCTGTGGGACAGTGGGACAGTGGGACAGTGCCACGTTTATTTGTTCATGGAGGCAGTCCCAGAGCCCGGAGCTGCAGCAGCTGCTGGGGATCAGTTTTATTCTCGCCCGGCACAAGACAGAGCACGTTCGTGTCTGCACGGAGAGGGGGATGTTCCTCCCCACCCCCCCCGCGCAGGCCTGGCTGCTCTTCCCACCACATTCCAGAGCCTCCCGGATCCCAGCACATCCACTGCCCCGGCCCCAGGCGCTGGGATGCCCCTTGGGCTCAGAGCAGCTCGTTCAGGGCCGGGAGGGACCACCCCAGGCTGCGGGTCCCCAGAATGAGATGGGCTTTAAGGTCCCTCCAACCCAAACCATTCCGGGATTCCCAGATGATTCTGTGATTCCTGTGCTGGCTCTGTGTGCACTGGGAGGCTGCTGGGGTCACTGGGAGGGCTGCTGGGATCACTGGGAGGCTGCTGGGGTCACTGGGAGGGCTGCTGGGATCACTGGGAGGCTGCTGGAATCACTGGGAAGGCTGCTGGGATCACTGGGAGGGCTGCTGGGGTCACTGGGAGGCTGCTGGGGTTACTGGGAGGGCTGTGGCCGGCGGGGCCAGCTGGGGCTGTCCGTGCTGGGCTTTGTGTGGAGCACGTGGAGCCTGTGCCGGGCAGAAGAAGGAACAGAGGTGCTTTGTGTGCCCACAGCAGGAACTGGGCCATGAACTGCCCAGGCAGACCCTTCTAATGAGCTGGGGGTGCTGAGCCTGCCCCGAGTGTAGGTGGGATCAGCCCTGAGAGGGGGGATGAGCCCCAGAGCCAGGTGAGCCCCAGCAGTGGGACCAGCCCCAGCAGCAGGATGAGCCCCAAGCCCTGGCAGGGAGTGTAAGAGCACAGGGACTGGGACTCTGCTCTTCTCGAGCAGGAACCGGCTTTCAGTCAGATTTATTTATTTCATTCTTTATTTATGTGTTCGTGCTGGGAACTTCCAGTCATTCCCAAAGCACCATTGCTCTGTCAGTAACTGTGCAACAGAGGTGCGTTCAGGGTGTACACACCACAGTAGTGGGTTCAGGTGGTCAGGAAAGCTCTGAATGAATTCCCAGCAGCGGCTGGAGGTGGGTCAGGCAAACCAGTCAGACAAACCAGTAAGGTCTGTGGAATGGGCCGTTGTTGTGCCACCTAAAGGTAAAAAAAAAAAAAATAATGGATTTTGCTCTGTGAGTTGCCCTTGGAGCAGGTGGTGCCGTCCCATCCTGAGGGCTGGGGTCCCCCCCAGACCACCCCTGTCCCCCCCCAGCGCGTCCCTCGGGGGGATCTCACACCTTGCCTGCCCACAGGTGAACCAGGGGAACATGCCGGGCATCCAGAGCACGTTCCTGGCCATGGACACGGAGGAGGGGGTGGAGGTGGTGTGGAACGAGCTGCTCTTCACCGACAAGAAGGCCTTCAAAGCACACGAGGTGAGTGACCCTCGGGGAGGGGTCCTGAGACCCCCCCCATCCCAGCACGGCCTGGCAGAATGGGCTCCTGCCCTTCCCTGTGCCTTCCTCAGTTATCCCTCAAAGGCAGCTCCAGTGTCCTCCAGACCCCACACCAGTGTCCCTGTGTCCTAGCTCTCAGGGGGTGTCCTGTCCCAACCCAGGACCTGCCACCTGCCCTGTCCTGTCCCAACCCAGGACCTGCCACCTGCCCTGTCCTGTCCCAACCCAGGACCTGCCACCTCCCCTGTCCTGTCCCAACCCACCATCTACCACCTCCCCTGTCCTGCCATGTCCCAGGACACCCCTCACGTGTCCCCTGTGTGCCCCCAGGAGAAGATCAAGACCATGTTCGAGCAGCTGGTGCTGGTGGATCACCCCAACATCGTGAAGCTCCACAAGTACTGGCTGGACGTGAAGGACTCGAAGGCACGGGTAGGGGGGGTCCCAGCCCTGCTCCTCACCCCACTCCCCGGCCTCCCCTTCCCTCTCCAGGTCCTGCCCCCAGCAGCCCCTCACCCCTGCGGGGCCAGGGGGAGCTGATCCTGCTCTTCCCCCTCCCCAGGTCATCTTCATCACGGAATACGTGTCCTCAGGGAGCCTCAAACAGTTCCTGAAGAAAACCAAGAAGAACCACAAGGCCATGAACGCCCGGGTATGTTCCTGGGAGCACACACAGAGGTGTCCCTGGTGGGGTGGGTGGGTGGC
>NW_020957478.1:0-1183 GCF_003031625.1 Empidonax traillii | reverse complement strand
CCAGGGGGAGCTGATCCTGCTCTTCCCCCTCCCCAGGTCATCTTCATCACGGAATACGTGTCCTCAGGGAGCCTCAAACAGTTCCTGAAGAAAACCAAGAAGAACCACAAGGCCATGAACGCCCGGGTATGTTCCTGGGAGCACACACAGAGGTGTCCCTGGTGGGGTGGGTGGGTGGCTCCAGCAGCACGGGGAGGGTCTCTGGGACCCTCCAAGGCAGGGCAGGTGGGGGTCGTTGCTCCTGGGACCTGCTGTGGGAAGGGGGCTGGAGCAAGAGCAGAACTTCCCCAGGAGAGCCCGGGCTGGGTCCTGCTGATCCCAGGGTCTGGGAGCACCTGGGGTGGGTGACACTGTCCTGGGGAGCTTCCCAGCACCCTCAGCCAGGGCTGGAACAGGGGACAAGGGACCAGTGTCACTGCAAACCCCCTGCCCAGCTGTGGGGTGAGGACCTTCGAGACCATCCAGTCCCACCCCTCCCACTATCCCAGGTTGCTCCAAGCCCTGTCCAACCTGGCCTGGGCCACTTCCAGGGATCCAGAGGCAGCCACAGCTTCTCTGGGCAACCTGTGCCAGGGCCTCCCCCTCCTCACAGCCAAGAATTCCTTCCCAGTATCCCACCCAGCCCTGCCCTCTGGCACTGGGAAGCCATTCCCTTGTCCAAAGTCCCTCCCAGCTCTCCTGCAGCTTTGAGCCTTTGTTGGGCTCCTTGAACAGGGGGAACACGCTGTGGTGGGACAGCGTGGGATCCATCCTTGAGCCTCTGCAGGGCACGTCGCTGGGAACGAGTGGGAAGGACCCTGAGCTTGGGCAGGGGCACAGGGGGATGTCTTTGCCCCTGGGAATGGGGGGGAAGGACCCTGAACTTGGGCAGGGGCACAGGGGGATGTCCTTGCCCCTGGGAATGGGGGGGAAGGACCCAGCCTGGCAGTGGGATGCCCGTGGGATGCCCAGCTGACAGAGCTCTGATCCCTCTCCAGGCCTGGAAGCGCTGGTGCACCCAGATCCTCTCGGCTCTCAGGTACAGCCGAGCCCTCCCCTGGCTCCCTCCCCTGGCCTGGGGGTTCCTGGCTGAGCTCAGGACCCCCCCTGTGCCCCCCCTCCCCCCCCCCCCAGCTTCCTGCACTCCTGTGAGCCCCCCATCATCCACGGCAACCTGACCAGTGACACCATCTTCATCCAGCAC
>NW_020957477.1:24105-28865 GCF_003031625.1 Empidonax traillii | reverse complement strand
ATTACCAAGAATTCTGACTTCGGCTCAGTCAGTAATAGAGGGAAAACATGTAAGAGTAACCTGATTCTTCAAAGAGACATTTACGCATAAATACTCACATGCACACAGACTCACACAACCCATTCTGAATGGCATAATTGAAATCAATTGGCCTACTCACAGGGTCTATGACTTATTTACTCTGTGGTTTCTCTGAAATGGTCCTGTAGCGAGATTGCTCTGAAAGCAGTCATCAAATGCATTTACATTCATTAAAATGATGTAAAATGACACAGTTTAGCTAGGAATAAGGCCCGTACATTAAGTTAAATACATACTTAAATCTTTGAACAATCAGAATTTAAGGGCAGAAGGTAGTGCTTTCAGATGAAGTCATTTGATATAAGCAGTTAGAATAATTCCTGTTATGAAACAAAAATGAATAAGGCAAGAAACATATATTTAAGAGAAATCACTCTTGAAAAAAAACCCCAAGCTCATTACTTTCTGTTTATATTTCTCCTGCATCTTTACCTATTTCATTCTTTGGTAAGTACATGTTTGGATACCATATATGCCAAGGAAAATGAAAGAATGTTATTCTCTTTGCCTTATATTACAAATCCCTAATTTCATAGACCAGGAAAGCTTCCTCTTCTCTTACTCCTCTCCAACAAGACACATCATCTGAGCAGGAAAATGGAAGCCAAATTTAGTTGCCATTGAATTTCTTATGGACTTCCCATGCACCTGTCTAAGCAGAGAACCACTGATTAGAAATGAGGCTGGAGTTTTGGAAAACAATCGCATCTCCTCTCATATGGTGAGCACACATGAATTAATGCATCTGCCAAAGGCATAGATTGAATACATTTTTCTTCTATCAGTCACAAGTTATTAAACATGAACAGACTGGTCTCAATTTGGCCTATTAGACAGTGGTTTAGGTTGCTGACTTTTTCTCCTCCTTCTCACCATTTTCTTACAGAAACAACCAGATAAGGCACAACTGAAAGTGTTATACCTAAACTGATGGAACTGAAGTAATGCAGCAGCCCTTTCCAGCCTTGGCAGTGTTACAGTGTCATCAAAGGAACATCATTTTATGTGCATTTATGTACTTATTGCTAAAAGAGATTGCTATACTGGAAGGGGAATAAATTACATAGTAAGCATATTTATGTGACCATACCAGTCAGGTTATATTATTTAAAATACCAGTATATCGGCATATAGGGCAATAAAGCTTATAGGGTTTGGTAGTTCAATACATTGATATAATAAACCCTGGATATGTCATAGCTGTCACAATTGCAAAAAAAAAAAAAAAAGCATCAGCTTAAACCACTTCTGTTGAAGATCACATTTCACTTCTCAAGAGACTGGTTAAGCATATGCACATGGCCAGTCAGTGCAGCTCATGAAAAGTGGCTTCTGAGTATATTATGGGAGCTAGGTTGTTAAAAACACTTAATTGCATGCCTCTATATTTCATTAAAATTTCATGGGAACTGCCAATGCCAGCTTTTTGCTTCTGTTCCAGTTATGAAGAAAACTTTGCCAGTGTACTTTGTAGCTAACCAGCACGAGACTTTCAAGTTTTCAGATTACCAGATTCGACATCTCCAAGTAGTGCAGAGAGCACTGCCAGCAGATGAAAGCTCAGATGCTTAGTGGTGGCTGTTTAAATACATTATTTATTAATTTTACTCACAGTCATGGAGCAATTATCATATTTGTAAGGTCAGCATGAAGTACTCTTCTGGCATTTTTTGTTGTCTTAACTGGGTATTTTCCAGGGAATTCAATTCCACAGTAACAGCAATGCCCAACCCAAAAGGACACCTAAGCCACAGTGAGAAGAGCTGAGATAGATGAGTACAAATGGTCAGATTTAAACTATGGACTTACATCTTTAGATCCTAGAAAACTAGCGTGGATCACAATCAGTGCCTCTATCCAATCTACCACAACTAATGTTACACAACGATGAATAAGGGAGTAGGGTATCTGACATATGACAGGAAGCTGAGAGAGCTGAGACTGTTCAGCCTGGAGGATCTTGTCAGTGTGCATAAATACCTGGCGGGGAGAGCAAAGATGGAGATAAATTCTTAGTGGTGCCCAATGACCTCTTGTTGCCTCTCAAGAGGCAATGGGCACACATGGAAATACAGGGAATCACACTTAAATAGAAAAAAAAAAACAACCACCAGTGTGAGGGTGAACAAACTCTGGGCCAGGTTGACCAGAGATGTCGTTGTGTCTCTATCCTTGGAGATGCTCAAAACTCAGTCTGCAGTCCTGGGCAACCTGCTCAAGCTGACCTTGCTTTGAGCAAGGAAGTGGACTAAATGATCTCCAGATGTGTCTACCAGCATCAGCTGTTGTGTGATTTTGGGATTCCACACTGACATGCTTCAAAGTGAGAGTTAATATGCCTCTGGAGCTTGAAATACTGCTACGCTTCCTTTCCCTTCAGTTACTTCTCCTACTTTGAGCCTTTATATCAGTGCTGCTGTTTGTCCAGCCTGTGGTTATTTCCCTCTACTCTCCCAAGGACTTCAAAGGGAATTAGACTATGCTCAAAAAGACATAATGCTAAGGTGTCAAGGATACCCACTGTTTCCACTGTGGAAATCAGTGCAAATGAGACACTTATTCCATGTGGGAATTTCTGTGAATTCAGCTGCATTCCTAAAATCTTTTAAAAAAATTTTTAATCCATACGTATATCCGGCCTTGATAGTTTCCTTAATCAAATCAAATTTTTCTGTGCTTAAAAAAGTATTCCCTTTGTGGATCTACAGCTTTAGTCACAGAATTTATTCCACTCACTGCTTTCTCATTTTCAATATTATCTGTTGTGGTCAAAGTTATCTTTTTAAAGATGAGTGTTTTACAAGCCCTTGTTAACTCTATTACATTGATTCCTGTTTTTCCTCTTTAATTCCTCCATCTAGATTTTCTTACGGTTTCTGTTTCTCTGCCAAAGTAGAATTTCTTTAATAACCACAGGACACCTTTAAACATGAAAAGCCCATCGACATGGAAGATTACAGAACTTCTGCCTGGATTTCAGTAGTAAAAGCTGAAGGTTTTACAAATTAACTTTTACAAAAGTTAATTTTGATTCTGTCAGGAAGCAGTTCAAGGTTTTGAAGATCTTTGTGTGAACTGATTACATGCCAAGTAATTGTGAAAAATTAACTCTAGAACCCATTGTCAGATGGAAAATTAATGTTGTGTTGTTAAATGTCTCCTTTCTTCACACAGCCATGAAATATTGATAATATGCCCTGAAGAGGTCATACCTTGTTCCCATGCAATATTTCTTCTACGAAACTGTCATAAAATTCTTTTTTCTTACTCTGTGATCTCAGTAGTAGTCTCCTGGACTGGCTATTCATTTTTTTTCATGCATGAATACTATTTCCTTTTCATCGACACTCTTCAACTCGCATGCAAGGGCAGGCCCATGGTACACAGGTGAGGGAGGAGAAGCTATTTGAAGAAGTTGTTCACTGGTTTGCTTCCCTCAGCTGCTTGTTGCCAGCACCACAATGTTATTTGGTTTTCCACTAGCTCAGCAGTACCTGTGGCACTGCACTGACTATGGGGTAACTGAAATGAAGGGTTATTTTGGAGAGGGTTCTTCTTTTAACCATTTCTGTGACGTGCAGTATGGACCCGTAAACTCCTCCATCCTTCATAGCACTGAGGAGGGGAGGGAGAGGAATCAGCAGCAGAATGGGTGGGATATGAATGAAGCTTCATAAGTCAGATTTGCTCCTGGAACCTGGCTGCCCCTGAAACATGGCTTCAGGCAACTTTGCTAATATTATGGTACTTGGTGGTTTGGAAGAATCAGGGCTATATGTCAGTTACTTAATTTTTATTTTTGTGCTTGACAAGTATTGAGTGAAATGATACAGGGTAAACAAACAAACCTTGAATGCTTTGTACAGACCTGATTAAAATCAAACAATTCTTGGTTCAAATCAAGGGGATCTGATGAACTTTTGGAGAAAGTAGAAGGGTCTAGTGAAAGGGAGGAATGCAATGATAACAGAAATAGTTGACCAAGGGAGACATTACAGCCCTCTTGAAGCTGACATGAGATTCCCTGTTAGCTGCAAGAGGATGGACTGGGTTCTGCTCCTTGCTCTGAAACAGAACTTAATTATGCTGGCTTCTATGTCTTAATTTACAGCTTTCCAGAATATTTCCCTACATGCTTTCAGAAATTAAAAAAAAAGAATAAGCATGTGCATACAACCCCTCAGTCACCCCAGAGAGCTTCTTAAAACAGCCAAGGTGACCGGTTTTTCATTGCCTTTTCTGCTCATCTGAGTTTAGGCTAATGTGTCTGTGAAGTGCCTGTCTGTTGTCAGACAAAAAGTATTTTACCCAATACCTTGTGACTCTGGGTTGGACTTTTTAATAAGTAAATAATTGGCTAATAACTGGACCAAAATTTCACAGTTTCCTAAGGACTAGTTTTGTATTGCATAGAAAGAAAGCAATAGGACTTTCCAAAGGGAAAGGACAAAAATTAAGTGGCTGGAGATTGAAGCCAGGCAGAATCAAATTAGAAATTAGGTACAAATGATTAACAAATGAATACTTAAATAATCTTGTATTATGAATTTGACCCCTCTTGGCCTCCCAGGTTCTTCCCTTAGGAAATATTTGTAAATAGAATATTAGGAAAAAGTGATTTGGATTCATTAGAAGTTGAAACTTTTACATAATTAATTGCAATGTAGAAGACATTAGAA
>NW_020957477.1:20876-23810 GCF_003031625.1 Empidonax traillii | reverse complement strand
GTACAAATGATTAACAAATGAATACTTAAATAATCTTGTATTATGAATTTGACCCCTCTTGGCCTCCCAGGTTCTTCCCTTAGGAAATATTTGTAAATAGAATATTAGGAAAAAGTGATTTGGATTCATTAGAAGTTGAAACTTTTACATAATTAATTGCAATGTAGAAGACATTAGAAAAAAAAAAAAAAGAAGAGGAAAAACAAAACAAAAAAATCCAGATTGCTAAAAAACATTTTCACAAAGCTAATTTTGTGGCAAAATAGTCTGAAATGACATGCCAGAATCTGTTTCCCTGACAGCTCCGCTGCTATGTCACTTACAGATAAGCTATTAGCATTCTAGCGCCTCATCCTAGCACTTACTGTCATACAAAATTAGCCCTGCATACAAGATGTACACACATCTTTCTGTGACATAGCAACGCTGATTTAAAAGCTGGAATTCACAGTAACTGGGCATAAGGTAGTTTTTGCAATACTCCAGAGTCCTTGAATAAACACAAAAATAAATGAGGAAGAAATGTAAGTGAAAAGAAACAACTTTTTCTTCAGATGGTTTGCATTTCTAATTGAAAATTTCAGCTGGCATTACTTGGCAGGAGCATCAAACACAGCGTGAAATGTCAATAAATTAGTCTAAAAAATGCTTTACTGCAGAAATTGATGGACACCATGAGTTTTAGAGTTACATATTCTGGTTGTTTATCCGTTTCAAAGCCCTTTCTAACACTTTAGTGATACAAGTCCATCATGTTGATTGACAAGGATCTAATCAGTTCAGGTTTCAAATTAAGAGATATAGGGGAAAATTTGTTAGTATGTATATCCCTTTCATATAGCTGGTATCAACCTCATATTTGTAAAATTATAATGCTGGAGAGAAAAAACACATTTCATTCTGCAACACTAAAGGCTGTATCAAGGGTATTTTAATGGCTTGGAAAACGTTAGCAGTGTGCAAGAAGAGAAGAATTAAAAAGAAGCCTTACGAAACCTACCTGAATCATGTTGGCACTCCACACTCATCCAGTGCTGTTTTATGTAACAATTCACAATAATTGTATTTTAGACTATTTTGTGCTTAGCCTCAGAGGAATTCTCTGGTGATTTCTCCAATACAAAATGACTGTATTTATTTAGATGGTGATTCTTCTGGGAAGAAAGACTGTCTCTAATCACCTTTCCTTTACTGGGCCTGGCACAGTGGATTTTTTCTTAACTGTGTTGTAATACAAACAAGTAACATATTTTAGAGCCAGAAGGTGCACTGTAATCACCTACTTTGATCTGCACAACATGATGGCTGGGGTTTAGAAGGATGCAAGTCCTGCTATGCTTAGGAAGCAAATGTGAACCAAACAGCATAAGGACTTTAATAGCTTCCTATGTAACAGTTATTTACCACTAACAAGCAGAATACTAATCCTTTTGCATTCATTCCACAATATTAAGCCACTTGTTAATAATAACAATAACGAATAATAGCAGAAGCAAGTGAAATATATTTCATTTTCTTCAATTTCGTTCTTTTCAGAAACTCAGCACTGGTTTTATATGCAATCTGGCGATTACATTAAACTACATTTTCAACAGGATTGAGATTAAAACTATGCAGCCAGAGGAGAGTCTATTTGATGGGCCTGATGATACAATGAAAGAAAGCTCAACTCAGGGATTTAGGAATTCAAGGTCTTTTGGCATGGTCAAGGACTTGTTCTATATCTTTTAGATAACCTTTTGTTTCCATTATCTGTACACGGCTTTGCTCTGTTTGTTTTTATTACTTTCATCATTTATGTCTTTAAGGATCACAGCTTTAGATTAGCAAGTAGTCTCGAAATTACTGAAGCACAGGGTTTTGAGTGGAGAAATACCTACTTTGCAGCTTTCACTGGAGTCACACTTTAGCCATCTGAAGAGTAAGGAATATCTCTTTAAAAAAAAAAAAAAAAGAAAAACAGTGGCCAACTCAGCGTCTGTATAATTTTTTCCCTGTTATATCTTGCATTAAAAAATGTTGCACTAGACTCTGATCCTTAAGCCATATTAATTAGTGAAACTTCACTGACACTAACTAACTAAACTAATGGCCAGTCTTCGCGAATGAAGAATCGGGGAAGGTCTTTCCACCTTCCAGCCTGCGCATTGGATTTTTTAGGTGAGACACAGTGTGCGCGGAACTGAGCCCACCCTTTAATCCTGAGGTTCATCTGCCGGGGCCAAGTGAGCTTGGACGGTGGCAGCGAGGTCCTCAGGATGTAGATGGATTGCCTTACAGGGCTAACGAGCTCCATCTGCCCAGGGAGTGGCCCTGACCGGGAATCGAACCGGGGTCTCTGAGGTGACAGCGCAGCGCCTTTACCCTCTAGACCACCAGGGGCTCCCCTGACACTAAGAACCTGGACTTAACAGCAGTTGAGATTCAGGCCTGGGCCCTTTATATAACAGAGGCCATATTTACAGGTGCAAGTGATATGGTGCATGGATCTCAACCCACGGAGAGAAACAGAGATATGGAGGAACAAATGTCCATTCTGTGTATGATACAAGGGTTTTACTTTGGGTTAGTTTTTCCCATAAACTGAATACCCAGTGGCACCTGGCATAGAGTAAGGGTGCTGCTGGATGGTTGGTGTTCAGCAGAGTGCTGAGTGCTGCTGGTATAGCTTCATCCTAAAAAATTCTAGCTTAAGTGCTCCAAGACTACACCAAAATACAGACCAAATCATATTTAGGTGAGATGACTGGGAAGTCTGCTATAAAAACACAGTTCTAATACAAACAAACATGAATTAATGGCATGAATCAACACAGTAGATCTAGAGTGTTATCTTAGAGTACATAAACTAATCTTAATATTGAGACATGTCCCTTCAGGACTGCACCAGATATATGTGTTATTCTAATCTTGAATATTTTTCAGAAGGCCATT
>NW_020957477.1:15254-19077 GCF_003031625.1 Empidonax traillii | reverse complement strand
TTCCACCTTCCAGCCTGCGCATTGGATTTTTTAGGTGAGACACAGTGTGCGCGGAACTGAGCCCACCCTTTAATCCTGAGGTTCATCTGCCGGGGCCAAGCACGCTTGGACGGTGGCAGCGAGGTCCTCAGGACGTAGATGGATTGCCTTATGGGCTAACGAGCTCCATCTACCCGGGGAGGGGCCCCGACTGGGAATCGAACCTGGGTCTCTGCAGTGACAGTGCAGTGTGTTTTCCTCTACACCACCGGGGGCTCCCAATGCTTCCTTTACAGTAGGTAAAAAGGGCAAGCAGGAGTATGTCAATATTCACTACAACGGGGGCATGGAGGTGCTGATGGGAAAGGATCTGCATACTCAGAGCAGAGATAGAACTTTAGATTTTAAGTATTTTAAAGCTTCTAGGATGGCAGAATCAGAAAGCTAAGCACCTAGGAGGAGGAGCTGCCTCAGGCTGGCATGTCAACTAGAGGGCTCCTTCTAGAGCCACCTACCTAGCAGGTAACTTCATACAGCTAGAGGGTAGTAAACCATGCACACCACCACCTCTCCCTCCCCCATTCATGTAGGTTCCAGAATCAGCTCCGGGTATAGGCACTTGTCTGCACTTGTAGACCTGCACAATTCAAAAAGAGCAGGCCTTGGCAAGCTCAGGTGCATCCAGGTTTAGGCAGCAGTTGTGATGTTTATTTTGAAGGTTACAATTTTGTTTTATAGACCTTTTGTTTTAGGTACTGAAGTTCTTTATTAGAGTTGGCAGTTTATATGGAAGACAGACCTTCTTGGTGTCACTCAAAACATAGGATGTAATCATGGATATGCAGGAAGAAGTCCATAAAACTGCAGGGACCTGTAATAAATCATCTCTTTTGCTCTCCAGATCCCACCATTCTAATACTGACTTCTGCTTGTATGGAAGTGAGAAAGATTTTTACCCAAACTAGTGTATATATTTTGTACTTGCACAAATCCGAAATCACATAATCACAGAATCATGGAAAATGCTGAGCTGGAAGAGACTCACAAGAAACAGTGAGTCCAACACCTGGTCCTGCACAGGACCATCCCCAAGAATCACAACATGTACTTGAGAGTTTCATCCAAATGCTTCTTGAACTCTTGGTGCTCAGTCAGGCTTGGTGCTGTGTAGTACGATAGTTTGCTGGATTTTGAGCATAAGCCTGTGAGATAATCCACTAGCAGCTTTATTAGGGAAGAATTTTGCCTTACAGATTAATGCAAGTAGCAACCTAGTTTGAAACACCAGTGGATGGAGTGTAGGAATGAACATTTAAGTGTAGCTTGTTCAAGCTTTTGCTGGTATTTGCTGCTGAATGGAGCTTTTAGTGATAACTGTGAGAAACTTCAAATAACAGCTTTAAGAATTTTCCTGACAATGAACCTAGAGAAAATACCCTGGTATTACAAGTTATTTTCCTTTCAAAATAGTCACACATTAATCATATATATTATAATGAGTAATGTAACTTCTTCACTCATGAAAATTCAGTTCCTATCTTTCTAATGGTTGAATGTGGATTCAAATCACAGCTGACAAATACTGTTTTCAGTTATCATTTTTCATTGATTTTCTGTTAGAAGTCTTTTATTTGAACTTTATTGGAATGATTAAGACAAAAATATATAGGTGCTCAGAGAATGCATCTGTTTTGCCTGTCACCCAGAGTGAAGGAAAAAATAAAGAAAATTTTTTTGAAAGAAAAAAAGCTAACAATTCCAATTCAAATCAATAAAATATTTCTTACAGTTCATGCATTGAATTCATCTAACTCAATGATCACTTGCAGTGTGAGTACCTACCTTGGAGCTGGTTATCTTAGGCCTATTTTTCAATAAATTGAGTGAACTAAACACTTCTAAGGTGCAAAAATCCAACACATTTTAGATATCTACTTTAAGAAGAAATTAATTCACTCTTTATTCTTTCTATTGACCATCAAATGACGTCATACCTTTAGTCTGAATAATTCTATTTTACATGACAAATAAAAATAAACTCCATTGAATATAAGCAGCAGCTAGTGTTTTGAAGTGTTTTATCTGAAGGTTCTTTGGTTAGGTTATTTTGTGGGGTTTCTTGCCTTCCTGTGAAGCATTACACTTGTACCAGAGCTAGTTAAATGCATTGAAATCTCTTCAGTGATTGTTCTGCTAAACCGAAAACAGTGGACAGAGGAATATTTTTGCCCTGGGTCAGACTAGCTGAACTTTGGGATTTTTTTTTTCTCTCTGTGATGTAGGGAATTAGCTCTTTTTGTATGCTCAGCTGAACATTTTTATTTGAGCTTCCCCATTCTTACAAGTGTCCTCTGCTGTCATTCCATCCCAGCCTGTTCCTGCAGTGTGTTACAATCAGGGTTGGGTTTGTTGTTGTTTAGAGGGTACTCTGGACTCTTGAAAGTGCCTTGTAGTGATGACGTGGTGTGACAAAGATGTAGATCCTCCTAAATTAGGCTTTTTTTGTCTAATGCAGCACACATAATGCTATGTTTACACAGAGAACTGTATTTTAGGGCTTGGTGTTCTTGAGCCCTCTGTTCCCACAAAAGCATGCAATACGGTCAGATAGATCTTGATCAAAAAATTCACTTAGCTGCAAACTCAAGAGTATTTAGGTTGCTGTCAATGGCATGAACTAGAATTAAGCACATATTTATTAAGGGCACACGAATTATTTGCCAGAAAGATTATACTTGGGCTTATAATTTTTCTTAGGATATTTCCTAGGTCCCTGCAGAAGTAAAAGCAAATGCAAGAAACCTAATGAATTCACCAAGTTTTATGCTAAAGCTGTGGAGCCCCAAAGAGATTTTATTTTAATACCATCTGAATAAAGCCAGTTTCACTGTAAATTTCCATTGTCTCAGAATAGTGATAGCACCTATTTTACCTGCTCATTAATATCTTTGTGTGATAAGTATGAGTACAGGGCATAAAAAAGAAGGAAGGTCACGAATAATAGGATAGAAAACAAATCAGAATGTTGCTCAAATTAATGTTAAAGATTTATTGTGAGATCATCATGTTAGTCTGGCCTCTTCACATCATGCAAAAGGGATGAAGCAGCAGAAGGTGTTATGTAGGAATTGCTAAAACACTGCTTTCACAGGAGGATAATTTATCTGTCTTAAGTGCCACAGAAAACAGCCAAAAGTTTTCAATCTAGAGTAGTCCTCTTAGGCCCTGGAAATGGCAGGTGTATGTTCACCATAGGACTCAGATGGTGATGCAGAACTGAGCAATACCTTGCTACTTTGGGCAGCATGAGGTAAGGAAGGATATTTTTAGGTCTGGAAAGCTTTATAAATTTTTCCTGGGGACTCTTACTATTTGATCATTGCTCATAGCCTTTGAGTGTGACAGAGTCTGCACATTTCACTGACAGATCTCCATGTAACACCAGAGTTATATAACTTAGTAATAGCTAAGTAATAGCTAATCTGGGAGCATCTTAAATTATAATACTTTACAAGTAGATGTTTTTGTGTTTTCCTTCCTGATTATATATTTCAAATCTGTATACTGTCACAGGAAAGTGAATGCTGTTAAAATCTGAGATCTGAGACCATACCTGATCCTCAGTGTTTTCTCCTCTCTTAAACAGTAGTTGTAAAAGTGGGAGGTGATGCATTAAATCTTGTTAATACTTTTGGTTGGTTTATCCTTTCTGTTTTGACGTTGTATCTTGTATCTGTCATTTTTATAGAAGTACATAAAATTGGTTTAAGGAACATATTCAACTGGCATCTGATTTTTAACCAGTGTTGCTAATAAATCATACACAGTATGTATCAGTTCTAAA
>NW_020957477.1:10264-14823 GCF_003031625.1 Empidonax traillii | reverse complement strand
GTTTATAAATTCTTCTGGAAATCTGGCTTATAATAATGTAGGCATACAATTTCTACTTATTTTTTCTGTTACTTTGACTAAGCTTTAGACCAAACTTTAAAACCTGCTTTGCCATAAAGAGATTGCAAATTGCACCTGTTTATTCATTTTGTTAGAAACTCAACATCACTAAGCCTGACAATTTTTTTTTTCTACCATTAATTATTCTGATAAAAAGGACAAGATGAAAGGGAAGGTTTAGTTTCCTAAATTCTCTATGGAAGTTTGTATCTGAAAGTTACAATGCCCCTTATTTCAAGTGGTATCCACAAGTATTTTTGTGCACCAAAGCTATATCCTTATGCTTTTGCTTTTTTGAGAAAACATCAGTCCTCTCACCTTTTAGGCAACTACTAGAAACCTCCGTGACTGAGAATATTAAAGCTTACACCCAACAGCCAAACCAGTAAAGATGTCTTAAATGTGAGCAATGGAGAAAGAACACCTTATCTCAGGAGGAGATCTGTGACGTGGTAGTTTTATCATCACAAAAAGTGGTGAACCCATAGGCTGAGGCTGACCATAATTTCTGAGACTGAACTGATTTAGCCTGGACAAGAGAAGGCTCCAGGGGACCTTACTGCAGCTTTTCACTGTCTGAAGTGGGCCTACAAGAAAGCTGAAAAGGCACTTTTTACAAGGGAATGTAGTGACAGGACAAGGGGGAATGCCTTTAACTGAAAACAGGCAGGGCTAGATTAGATATTAGGAAGAAACTCTCTTCTGTGATAGTGATGAGGCATTGGAACAGGTTGCCCAGAGGAGTTGTGCATGCCCCACCCCTGAAAGTGTTCAATGCCGACTTGGATGGGACTTTGAGTAACTTGGACTAGTGGAAGGTATCCCAAAGAGAATCTGTGGTTCTGTGATACTTTTACTGTTTCTGGAGGAATGGGATATTTCTTTTATAGAAGACTTTTTCATAACACTTTGGGGATTCTTGCAATTTATATTTTGGACTTCTAATTATATTAAATTTAGGTGATGTTTTAAAACATTTAAGGCTTCACTTTTTCTTATTCTGATGAAGTAAATAACCCTTTTTTTGGTTAGCTGTGAGCATCAAAAAAATCACCCTTCCTCTTTAAAGGGAAATGAACAGTTAAAGTTTCTGCATGTTTTCTGAGCTTCTTATATATACATGGTCTGGTAATCTGGAACGTGGATCTCTTGTACTTGCTTTTGCAAGGGGAATTTATATTTTGCTTGAAGCCTTGTAAAACTGTAGTAGTTTAGGTACAGAGATTTCCATTCACACATGAGAAATATACACAAATTTTTTTATTAGGAGTTTACACTTCCATTTCAGAAAGAAATGATAGTGTGCCTGGTTTTTTTACCTCTTGTAACCAATACATTTTTAACACTTATGTACATCATATGGATGGAGGCTGACTTTCTGTTTTAAGAAGTAGCTATGTTTTTCATCTGCAGTCTGAGACAATAATCATCTTTTATTGAGCTGTAGTGTTTGTTCTTCCTCAAGTATTTCAAATATTGCGGTCCTGTCCTCAAGTCATGACACTTTGTCACCTTTTATTTATTACTCTTACAAGGAATGCAAGCTGAAGGGGAAATTAATTGCACAAGTCAGGCTCATAGGTAGAATTGAAATCAGGGTTTTCAAGAGAAGGAATATGACTGAACATGGTGGTGTGGTTACATAAACACTACTAACAGGTGTTTTTTTTCCGCTATTCCTACTTTGCAGACCAATTAGTAGCTTCTGTTTCAGCTAATTGTCTTTCAGAAGGATTTTCTGCAACACTGATTTTCTGGGAAGGTTCTTG
This sequence comes from Empidonax traillii, assembly GCF_003031625.1. Classification (NCBI taxonomy): domain Eukaryota; kingdom Metazoa; phylum Chordata; class Aves; order Passeriformes; family Tyrannidae; genus Empidonax; species Empidonax traillii. The sequence continues at coordinate 12,994 of NW_020957477.1, read as the reverse complement.
TGCATGGAAGTTTATTTTGATAGACAGTGAATATTCTTTTGCTTGTCTGGATTTAATTTATTTTTACTTGGTTTTGGGACCCTTCACTAAATGCTATTCCTTTGAAATTAAGCATGAATAATGAGCGAAATGTCTCCGACAACTCCAAAGTTCATTGATACATTCTCAATCCATGTGATTAACATTTTCTGGCAACATTAGGATTTGCAATGTGGCTTATATCCAGTGCAGTAAACATATTATCTTAAGAATCAATCCAGAGTGTTCTGGCTGTATAAGTATTGGACACATTGGATAAATTAGTAAACCCAATATCCATTAAACAAACTTTTACATTATTGTTTTCATACTTTATGAGCATAAAAGTTCACAAAACTTGAAAGCAAGCTAGATAACATAAAATTTAAGTTTTATTTGCATTTCCAACTCTTTGTCTTGCGTCACCTCAAAAAAACCAGGAGGTATTGAGAATATGGGTGAGGATTCCCTTTGCAGTACCGTTCCTAACACTTCAATGTAATAATGTAATTTATGGTGATAAAAAATGATAGATAGAAAGCAGAAAGTAGAGGATTTTTGTCTCAGAAAGAATATTTAAATTATCTGATATAGTGAAGACTATAGATTAAATTGTTCTATTCCTAAGGCAGGAATGAAACCAGTTACAGAATTATTCCTAGAATCCCATAAGTTTAAGCAGACTGTTGAGTTGAAGAGGTGTTATTTTTAGAGAAAAGTGAATGTTTGGGTGTCTATTAAAAATAATAACATGTCCTGCTGATAGATGTAGTGAGTTCAACAATGCTTGAAAAAACCTGTCTTCTGTGCCATAAACTGTTTACTCAGTGGATTGACCAGTAGAGTAAGTCTGCCTGCATTTATTGTGTCATTAGCACCTGGAAACAGGTTCTTCCCAAGCTAATGGAGGTGAGCCTTCTGCTGGGCTTCTGTAGATGCAGGGTTGTAGTACTACAGGCCATTCTTCCAAGCACACAAGTGTTTAGGTTAATTAAAGGACACTGGTCTGGATAGTATTTAACTATTAAAAATGAAAAAGAACTACTTCATTTCCACTATGACATGTCAAATATTTCTTCTCTGTTACAGAGGGTTTAACACCTCTGATTTGGTAATTGCAGACCTGATCATTTAGTATTGTAAATTATGAGTTTACCTTATCTGGTCATTCCACTAGTGCCAACAGAGACATGGGGGATGAAACTGGTGTAAGAGAGAAGAGCTGGTACCATAAATTTAAAAAAAATATTCCTCGGTGGTCAATGCCCAAAGTGCTCAATGACTACAATAAATTTCAGCTAATTAATTTTCTTTTAAGCTTTTTCTCCTGCACATGTTCTATGGAGTAAATTATGGTGACTTAAAGCCATAGGACTGGAAAAACAAAAGACAAACTACAAGAAAACAAAAAATACCAAATTTTAATTGCAATTATTTTTAAATTGTTCAGTGATTTTGAATGCAAAAATTGATGTCAGCTCCTGCAACTGTAGTTTTGAAAGTAAACAAATCTGAAAGCTTTGCCAAATTTTCTTTGCAAACTTTCCTAATTTCAAAAAACTACGTATGTAACTTGGGTAATGCTAATCTATGGTACATATTATGGCATACTTTTTTCTTGATACATATGCACCTATTTCTGTATTCACTTTGGTTAAGAATATTTCTGTATGTGTATTTCATCCTTTATTCTTTAGGAAGATTTTCTGTCCAATTTGTGTCTGTATGCATACCTGAGACACATTCAGTCAAAACAAATATAGGAAAAAGGAAAAGAAAGACTTAAAGATTTTGATGTGCAATAGTGTTCATCCTTCTCTTTGCTATTAAAATAACAGAAGAAGCTATCAGGTCAGGTTATGGTTTTATGTCTCTGTATGTAGTCTGTATCTCATCTTTGCTCTTTCCTGAAAGGGTTTGGCCTAAATAACCCCAGTAGTACAAAGTCTTACATTCAGTGTCTTCTATTTTAGGTCTCCTTTCAAGGGAATTACTGCAGTTTTAACCTGCCTCTTGCTCTCTTTCCCAGAGTAAAGCTGTGTGATTACAGAGGAAGGGTGATAAAACACATCAGCTCTGTCTCTTAATCTTCTTAAAAACCCTAACAGATTTTAAAGATCAAATTTGGCAAATGTTAATTGTGCATACAGAATTCATGCTGGGAAAATCTCATTCAGAAAAAAAAAATGGAGAAGGGAAAAAAGCTGAGTGCACAGCCGGACTGTTATGTAAGATGTTTATTTCCATCAAATCTAGCCCAGTGGAGACTACGCAGAAAATAGGCCAAAGCCACAGAGTTATGACATTATAACATCACCTGAAAGGTCAAAGAAAACATTAGCACACTGAGAAATACTACTTTATAGTACTGATAATTTTGTTCTATACCTAATATCCTTTTTTTTCCCCCCCCTATATGCTGGAATAGAGCCTGATAGTTGTAAGCAAGCCTGGGCTGTTTTAAAATTTCCAAAGAAATATGTTTGTGATAGCACACATCATCACAGGAACATGGCTGTGAAAACTACTCATTGTTTTGATGACAAAATTAAAGCCAAGAGGGAAAGAAAAGAAAGGGAAGGGAAGGGAAGGGAAGGGAAGGGAAAGGAAAGGAAAGGAAAGGAAAGGAAAGGAAAGGAAAGGAAAGGAAAGGAAAGGAAAGGAAAGGAAAGGAAAGGAAAGGAAAGGAAAGGAAAGGAAAGGAAAGGAAAG
>NW_020957477.1:0-9216 GCF_003031625.1 Empidonax traillii | reverse complement strand
GGAAAGGGAAAGGAAAGGGAAAGGAAAGGGAAAGGAAAGGGAAAGGAAAGGGAAAGGAAAGGGAAAGGAAAGGGAAAGGAAAGGGAAAGGAAAGGGAAAGGAAAGGGAAAGGAAAGGGAAAGGAAAGGGAAAGGAAAGGGAAAGGAAAGGGAAAGGAAAGGGAAAGGAAAGGGAAAGGAAAGGGAAAGGAAAGGGAAAGGAAAGGAAAAAGGGTTAGATAGAAGATGAACAGTTGAAAAGTTGCATTTGGCGAAAATGTGACTTTGGAATTTTTTCTTAAAAAATTGAAACATCCTCCATACAGCTAACCTGAATGTATCTACTGATTCCTTAAAAAATTTTAATTCCTTTAAATGTCCTGGAACTTTCTTTTTTGTTTAATAACCTCACAGATAGAAACACTTCTCCAGCTCTCTCTATATTGTTGTCAGGCTCAGAATGGCACTGATGTTCTGTTCTGTTATTGAAGAATTTACAGTTTTGCTAGGCATCCCATTACATTCAAGTGAATAGCCTCTTCTCATGTAAGTGCATTTATTCTAGATTTATTTTGCTTTCATGCCTCTTCATATTTGGGGCTAGAATTAAAAAACTCAACAAGACAGCCAAAACAAAATCAGACAATTCTATTTATAAAAAGATATTAGGATTTATGCCTCAGTATAATAGTTTCTTACATCCCGGTTAATGCCTATTTTTTAAATCAATTTTGTTTTTTCATATGCTGTATATAATGAAAGTGAATACCAGGGGCATTTTAAGTGACCATATGTAGATATCTTGTCTTGATTAATTCCCTTCCCTGTGTGAAATAACTTATTTCAAGAATATCTTTTTTGCCAAGAGACTAGTGCCAGCTCTAAGAAGAAATACCAGTAACCTGACAGCACAGGGAGGTCAGAAGAGGTGCATCAGTTTTTCAGGCTCCAAGCTGCCGCTGCTGGGCAGGCAAAGCCTCCCAAGCGACAAAAACATGGGATCTGCACTGTAGATGGCTGAAGTCAAGGGAAATAAATCTTATCCCAAATATCCTTTTGTACCTGCATCTCTTCTGGGACAAGGAATCAACATGGCTTCTCACACGAAAACTTCTTTCAGGTACATATTTTTATATGTTGTATGGTGCCTGGCAAAACAAAGACTTCAAGGCTTCATTCATGTGGTGCAACATCTACCTCCCAGAAATCCTGAGCAAGTATCCTTATCTCAGGATATTTTCCAGTTGAAGATCTATCCAGACTCCATTCTCAGTGACATTTCAGGTTTTTTACATTGATCTCTGCGATTTACACAGCTTTTTGAGTAAAAAAAAACCCACAAACCTCAACCTCCAAAGATCTTATTAACTTGAAGTTTAATTTCCTATTGTAAATTTTTATCTGAGTTCTTTAAGTCTTTTGGAGAATGCAACCCACTCCTGCTTGTGTTCTTCTGATGGACACTTAAACACATGAGATGATTTCCTTAGTCACCTTCAAGGTCATGGCTATAGGTCTGTACTGCCTTCACAAACTAAAGGACCAATTTGTGCTCTTGTGAGAATCTCAAGGCACATATTCGTGTTTGTAATTTTATAATTCCAGAAGCATTGTCGTTGCAACTGAGGAGTGGAATCTGTAGATAACACTACAAGATATTTCTTTTACTTCTGTGAAACCACCTGGCCTCTAAGCTCTGATGAGCCACACCCTTTCCTATCTACGATGCGTAAACCAATGTCCTGGGCTGATGCTGGATTCTGAAGAGGTACCTTCAGCCTTCAAGTGCTTCAGACAGCTCAGCCTTCTCTTTTGCTGCAGTTTTTCATAACAGACTAAATACATGTCCCACAAAGGTTGAAACTTTGCATATCAGGAAAGTAAGTTCTTGGTTTACTGTCATTTCCTTTAGCTCTGTCCCTTGGCTAAGTTCTTGTGGGATTTATTTGGATTAGAGTATATATGAGACAAAATGGAATTATAATAGGCATTTAAACAAAACCAACTTTGTCATGATTATTCAGTCATTTATAGCTGATATGCAGAGGACAAAGGAAGGCTAATTAAAAGAGGATAATTTTGTACATAAAACCTAAACAATCCTGATGCAATCAAAAGTAAACTGATGCGTGCATTTTCTTTGCAATGGTAGAATCACTAGTATCTTCATATTGGACTCTTTATAGGGATCCTTTTGATAACTGTTTTATCTTTCCAGCTTCTCTCAATCATTATTTTGCTGATCAAGTGAAATAACTTAACTGAACAATATAAGCATACTTCAAAGGCCTTATTTATCGAAAGGCTGCAGATCTTTATGCTTGTCCTTTCAATTTTTATGCGTTTGACAGTGAAAACTGGGCCTATAGAAGTGTTAAGAGGTTTCATTCTGTTATCTAGTGTTCTGGTTTCATCTTCCCAGCTTCTGCACATCATACAGACTAATGTTTTGTGTTACAGAAGGTTCAATTTTTGGAGGTTTCACACAGCAGCTATAGATGAGATTTTCCAATACTGATTCTCTCTCCTCCCATTTCTTTTCTTTCCGTGTATGAGTCACGTCTGTCTGAACTATGAGCCAGCACACTTTTCTTGATCTGGCAGATTGCATTAGAATCACGTAGTACTGGACTTCGGGTTATTGATGAGCAGCAAACTTACTACACTGTTACCAGACATTTCTTCTTCTGCCACAGACATCTCCATTGACAAATACCTGTGTGGAGACACAGAACCTGCTGCACTATGGGGAAACTTGTGCTGCCATTGTTTGAACGCACGTTAGTAAAATTACCCTCTGTCTCTAATGTCCTTCAGAACTAACAAAGACATTGTTGAGCCACTTTTGACATGAGGTGCACCTATTAGAAAAGACAAAAATGAACTTGAGGTCTGTTTCAGACCTTTGCTTCTATGATAAACAATTAGGAAAACCAAGTGCTCCATGAATACTGATGCAAGTGTAGTGATTTAAATGAGATCAAATTTTAAGAATCTTGGTCAATCTAACACAGTAGCATTCAACCTCGGTTTAAAGTGCCTCTTTCTCAGTAAAATCTGAAGATGACTTACCACATCATGAGTGGAAATAAAAATAGTTTCGATAGATTCTCATGGCTGGGGGGCAGTGAACACTGGGGTACACAACAGTAGTATGTGGTATTGATTTGTCAGTAGCATGTTATGTTATTCATCAGAGCAATTTTTTGTCTTATATTGTTATTTTAAAGGAGTCGTTGGTGAGTGATATCCTTTTAAGACAGGAATGTGTGCAGAACTATAATATTATAAATCTTGAAAAGTATGCACTGAAAAGGAGAGTAAATATTGTATTTTAATGAAGTGATTGTGAAGTATGACTGAGAAAAATTAAAAAGACTCTAACATATAAGCCAAAATAAAGCAGTACAGGTAAAACAGGTACAGCTGAATGACTAAAACTCTTTCAGAGTTGAAGAAATCTGGTGCAAGATACAATAAGCAACAGAATTCCTACATGTAAGTCACTTAGTTCTCCTTCTGAGGAAGAGCAGTAAACAGGTTCACCTTGGAAGAACAGTCACTTTAATCTCCTTTCATAAAGAGAGACATGAAATGCAAGAAGGAAGTTTCAACTTACAAGCAATGGATTGCCTTCTAGAGCTAATAGTATTCCCCATGGACAGTATAGGACATACACAAGAGGCAACAGTGGAAAATTTCAAGAAAAGAAATCCATTTGTGTTACAGAACAAAACATCTTCAGGATGAGGATGGTTAAGCACTGGAACAGGCTGCTTAGGGAAGCTATGGGTAAGGCTCTGAGCAAATTCACCTCACTTTGAAATTAGCATTGCTAATTGGTGAGACTAAAGGTTGGACTGGAGACTCCAACTAAAAACCAACCTCAGTCTTTCTGTGGTTCAGTGTACTTTTAGCTTAGGTACTCTGCCTCCACCCCTCATCCAAAATCTTCTTTTTACAGTAGTACTTAACCTGGATATATTTACAGGTGTACTTGGTCACTGATCTTGCTATGAGTGTTTGAATGGATAAAACTAAGAGTATTCCTGGAACAGGGTTGTATATATATATGTGGATATTGATACAATCTTTTCCCTATCCTACTTTTCCTCCCTCTATAAATGCTTGAAGATTTGTTTTTTTTTTTTTAGAACTCCCATTTGAATTACAACATTTGCATATTACAGCCTTTATCTTACTAACTGATCTCTGTTGTGCAGTTTCCACTGATATGGAAATAAAAATATTTGTGATCTTTTTCTATGCTCATCAAGAAAATATCATGAAAATGACTCAAAAGAAGACAATCTTTTTGGTGACTCAGCAGAGGCTTGCAATTTTTTAAAGGGAAAGGTAACTGTTTGAATGATATCTGTTGATGTTCAGAGACTGTCTCAAGGATGAGTCAGTAGAGCTGGCAAAAGTCACTTTAAAAACGCCAATAGAATGTTGTTGTCCTTTCTGTTTGTCATTACACAAAATGAAATATTACCTTGAGGTAATTTTCATATACTAGCATTGCACTCTCCTACACTACACTCCATGCAAACTGTATTTACTACTGTAATTCAAATGATTAAAGATGTATTGTTTATGTACATGTTACAGAAAGTTTTTTTTCAGAGATAGTAAAAACCCGTACAGCCTCTGAGAAAATCTGCAAAGCCTTGCAGGACCAAGTTAAATTTACAGCTACATAAGTTCAGTACAAAGGATATTTTCAGCTATATGAAGGACAACACCTGCAATTTTGTGTATGCTAACCATAAAGAGACTGTACGTTCTCTTTTCATAAAAATATATCTATAGATGTGTGCCTAATTTTACCCGTGGCATGTACTCTCTTTTCTTCAAAAAAGTCGGAAGGTAGAGCAATTGGTACTACTTAAAAGCTTTAGTACATGTTAGATAAGAGGACAGTGGACTAGCTGTGCTGCCAAGGTCAACAGGTTGTAATCAGCAGCACAAGGTCCAGCTGGAAGCCAGTCACTAGTGATGCTCTTCAGGGGTTGATACTGGGGGTAATACTGTTGAAGCTCTTCATTAGTAATCTGGACAACGAGGCTGAAGATAGTCCAACATGTTTGCTGAGCAGCTGATGCACCAGATGGGCATACTGCTATTCAGAAGGACCTCAACAGGTAAGAAATGGCCTGACAAGAATACGATGAATTTCAATAAAGGCAAATACAAAGTCCTGCACCTCAGCAAGAATAACCCCATGCACCAGCATAGACTAGAGGAAATCTGTCTGGAAAACAGCTTTGAGGACAAGAAGCTTGGGGTCCTGGTGGACAACAAGCTGACTATCAGTCAGCAATTTGCCCTTGCAGCAAAGATGTCCAACATCATCTTGGGCTGCATTAAGGAGAGCTATGGATCAAGAAAGATGATCCATCTGCTCAACTCACTGTGAGAGACTGCACTGTTAATGACTCAAACAACCACTTGCAGTAACCACCCAGGTGCAGAGGGCCTACACACCCATCACTGGGAGCTACAGCTGGGTGTTGAACAAGATAAAGGAAGAGGTTGATAAGAGGCAAATCCTGTGAGCTGGGATAGTGCCTTTTATCATGCTGAAATCCTTACACAAGTGGCTCAGGGAGTTAAAACTCTCCTCCAAAGAATTACTGGGATGTTCACACACAGCCTTGAAGGTATTCATCCCTGTTAATGGGCTGCAACTGACTCAACTTTGCTCATGTAATAGGCAGCTGTATTGTCTTAGAAGGTGTCAAATTCTCCTGAAGTATCTTGTGATCCAGTACTACATCATCCAGTGTAAAACTCCCTGTGCTGAGGGAGGTACCTGGGCATTCCCACCCAGCCTAATCATAATATAAATCCAGTGGACTCCGCGTTTTATGGGCTTCCCCCACCACCTGATGGATCCCAACTGTAACCATCACTTTAGCAAGACTGCAACCATCACTTCAACAACTCTGGAACTCTCACCAATAAGACTAGAAGTAGAGGACCAACAGGATGCTTTCAGAATCCATGGAGTGGTGATATTTTTCTACTTAATCTGTCTCTCTGTTTCTCTCTTTCTTCCCCTCCCCTGCTTTTCCACATTTCTTTCTCTCTCTCTCTCTCTCTCTTCCTCACATTTACCATAAAAAAAAATTCATACTATAGAATTTGGCATATGGTCTCGTTTGCACCTTATTTGGGCAGAGACATCTGTCTAATAATTTTAATGATCATAACAATCACCCCTAATGAGACATAGTTGGAGTGCCAGATTGAATTCTGGACTCTCCAGAAAAAGAGAGACAAAGCCCTACTGAACCTAGTCCGTCAAAGAACAGGGGAAATAGCAAGATATTGAGTATCTCATAGACAAGGAGAAGCCGAGAGAGCTGAGGCTGTTCAGTCTGGAGAAAAGAAACTCATGGGCTGTATCAAAAGAAGTGTGAACAGCAAGTTGAGGGAGGGAATACTGCCCCTCTACTCTGGTCTCATGAGATCCCAGCTGGAGGACTGTGTTCAGCCCTGGGGCTCCAAACATAGGAAGGACATGGAGCACTTGTAAGAGCTTTTCAGAAGGTGATAGGAGAAGGTGGAATGGCTTTAACTTGAAGAGGGTAGGCTTAGATTAGATATTAGGAAGAAATTCTTTATTCCAAGGGTGATGAGATACCAAAATGTAATGTCCAGAGAATCTGTGGCTTCCCATCCCTGAAAGTGTTCAAAGCTAGGTTCGATGGAGCTTTGATCAGCCTGGTCTAGAAGAAAGCGTCCCTGGTCCTTGCAGGGGATTGGACTAGATGACCTTTAAAGGTCCCTTCAAACTGAAACAATTCCATGATTTTATGACTGTTTTGAAACAATATAGAGGTTAAAAGACAAAATAATAGGGAATTTATGAGCTAAAGTAACCATTCTTTAGGCAAAACTCCTGGAAAATGCACTAATATGATAGAAATGCTAAGCTTTCGAAAGGTTTTTGCAACAGGCTGTGCAACATAATGCAAAATGATATCACTTCTGCAGATATGGAAATGCGATACTTCAGAAAATATAAACAAAGGTTATAGTTTTCTATTAAAGCTGAAAGATTTCTAGTATAATTTTCATAAAACCATATTACTTCTCTGTAGAAGACTTGGCTGCTCATATTATTCAGATCCTCAAGAGTAGTGTTAACATTCATTTTTTTATTCTTATTATTTTTGGCTTTCTTTTACTTTCACTCATTGAAAAAAATGAAACTCACAATAATGATAAAATTAATTCAGAGTTCTTGTATCTAGTTACTAGAGCATGCCTTGTATCTGTCGTGGTCTTTTAGGCCTCAGAGAACTAGCAAATGCTTTTAGCCTTTGTGACTCCTTACAGAGAACACATACATTACTGTCTGGTTTTATACACACCTCATGAGAGTGCAGTTCTTTTTTTAGTCTTTGGTATTCGCTCTGAGATATAACAGCTAAAACCATTATTTAACTTCAATTCTAGTGTAGGATGGCAATCAAAGATAAAAGAGTTAGGGTTTTAAAAATTTTGATTGGTATAAGAATTTTCAAAAATGAAGTAAAATAAATTGAAATAAAATAATAAAATAAAACAAAAAATCCACCCATTGTTCTACGAGATCATCTGAAAGCATACTTACTATGTTTGACAGATACTTGACAATCAGGAGGGTATGTGATTATCTCATTGGTGGAATTACATACAAAGGGCATCATCCTGTTGTGTAAAACTCTTCTGATGTGCTTCCCCAGGCATAAAGTATAGAGCCTATGTGCCAGCCAAGCAACTGCCGTAAGTGAACTTCAGGCATCACTGTGCTTGGTATAGGAGAATGTTTAAGTGCTGTATATGCTGTGGCTTAGTCGGTCTGTGTCTTCCCTTTTTGAGGAATTCTGACATTAATAAGTGTCTTCCACTGAATCTAAACCAGTTGTTACTCTCTATAAGAGCAATATGTAAAACCAAGTTGCTACTGTGATGTATTTCACAGCTAATAATTCTCTTCTGCAACTTCAAAACTCACATGAATCCAGTGGTTTTCTCCATTATTTATTTTTACAGAAAACCAGATGTGCCAGTGGTCATACAATGCACAGCAACTGGAGAAAAAAGATTCAGACTACGCACTGGTTGCTCCTTCTTCACTTTGATGTTTGTCTAACAATTGTCAGTTAAGTATAGGAATTTGGTATCATGTCTTTCTTCCTTTGTATTATGCAAAGGTCTAAAAATCTAATAGTTATAGTTAAACAGAGGTTGCAGGAAACTTCAGTAGGTGCTGTGAGATTTTCTGCTATAAAACTGCACTTTTTCAGGAGGAGTTCAGTTACATTTTAGCATGATGCTATTTATGTGCATTTATTTCTCCTCTAAAAGTTTGCAAAGGGCAAACTAGGTAATGTGATTAAGTAGCTGAACACACTAAAGGTTCCAAAAACTAGGTCATTATTGAGATTAACGACTGGATTAAAAGGATTTAGGAGAGTGGTAGGATTTTGATTTGCATATTACTCCAAAGACCTTTGACTTATGTAAAGCCTCCTCTTAAAGACTATCAAGCCAAAGTATTACATCAAGCAATTTAGTTGTCACAAATTACTCTTCCCTATTCTTTGACCTTGTGTGTTATTACCCATATTCCTACACTGGAATTATTTTTCATAATTCAGCACTTGGATTGCTCCTTTGGATGTAGCAAATGCAGGGGGAGAACTAATGTGAAAGAGATAAGTTGTAAAATAATTAAATCTTATTATGTATGAGCTATGGGATTCTTGAAGGATTTCACCTGAGAGCATTTTAGGCAGCTGCTAAAAAAGGAGACCTTGTTTAACAGCAGAAACCAGCAATTTAATCAAAATAAAGCCTCCCACAAAAGCCTCACAAATTTATTCAGATTAATCTTGGTGCCACTCCACAAGAGTATACATAGATGTATGAGAAATGTATGTAAGAGCTCAAGCCTGTAACTGCTTTGGACAATCAAACTCGAGGGTCTGCATGGCTGAAGTCACCTATTTAGCATTAGCTAAAGGAAAAAATTAGTTTTAGGGATTACTTAGTATAAAAGCCTCTCCATTGTCAGCATGTGCTTATGGTTGTTTATGGTACTTGTATAAAAGAAGGTGGGGGTGTGCTTCAGTGGAGGCAATCTAGCACAGACAAATGTGATTGTGGGAAAGAAGACAGATGACATTCTGCAGATGAGGAATTCTGTATGACATGACATTTGTGACAATAAGCAAAATAGGTA
>NW_020957476.1:27277-29000 GCF_003031625.1 Empidonax traillii | reverse complement strand
GCCTCTTGCTGCCTAAAGCACTTCAAGCATCTGCCAAGTCTCACACTATGAGCAAAATCCTTAGAGAGGCCTAGAGAATGGTCTTAGAGGGACAGCAGCACATTTTGGACTGAAATTCAATATCTTTGGAACACGCTTGCCCTGAAGGACATTTCCAAAATTCTAATGCAAGTCTATAATGGTGCCTCAGTGACTCCCCTTATTAAACTTATCTGGGTATAAACCTCATCAGGGGCTCCCATGATAAAGGCCATGTCTTCATAAAACCCATAAATGTCATAAAAGCTTTGCCCTCATAAACCCCACCCACCTCATAACAGTGCAGGCCTCATAAAGACACTGCTCTCATAAAATCCATACACCTCACAATGGTGCAGGCCTCATAGAGCCCAAACACCTCATAAAAGAGCTCTCATCATAAAAGCTGTTTTCATAACACCCTTACCTGTCATAATGGTGCTCTCCTCAGAAATCCCACACACCTCCTAAGTGGCTCTCCTCATAAAGGCCATGTCCTCATAAACTCCAAACACGCTGCTGCCTAAAAACCTGCAGAGGAAAAAGGACTCCAGGCCCAAATCTCGCCGTGAGCTTTGAGCGGCTGCAACTACAACTCCCGGCGTGCCCCGCGCGGCAAAGGGGGCGGGGCGGGGTCTCTGCCGGCGGGGCGCGCGCACAGCCCCGCGGTGGCTGCCGGGAAAGTGATGGCGGCGGCGGCCGAATCTCCGACTTTGTGAGACCTTGCGGGGGCTGCGGCGGGGCTGGGGATGTGCTTGGGGGCTGTGGGGAGCGCGGCTGTGGGCGGGAAGGCTGGAGGGCTCGGCAGAGTAGAGAGGAGGGGCTCGGGGGTTCTCGAGGAGGTTTTGAGGCCCATAAGGGGATCTCAGGGGGTCGCGGAGGGGATTTGGTGTCCTGAGGGCGCTCAGAGGGGAGGGTGAAGGTGCCTGAAGGGGTTTCGGGGGTCCCTGATAGGGCTGGGGGCCTTGGAACCCTCCCGGGGAGGGGGGGAACGTTTAAACGCCATGGCTGCACTGCGCAGGCGCCGGCAAAGGGAGTCCGCATGAGCGAACTTCAACTCCCATCAGGCTTTGCGCGGCGCCGCCATTGCCGCTCGTGCCACAGCGCCCCCTGCCGGCTGGGCGGACCGACCGCAGGGAAAGCGGTTCCTGATGCTCCCCCCGAACCCCAGAGACCCCCAAAACTCAGCACACAGAGACTCCGCAGGAAGCGTAGCACGGGGTTCCCCTAAAGCCTTTCAGTGGGGTTTAAGGGATTTCCCCGCTCTCAGGGGAGGGGTCCTGCCGGTGCCACCCAAAGTCTTGTGAGGGAGATGAACCACATCCAGTAAGGGGATCCCAGTGCCCCCAGTATAGCCCAGTGACCTCCCAGTGGCTCTCAGTATGGCCCAGTAAATCCTCCAGTGACCACTGAGTGTTTCCCAGTGACCTCCCACTGCTCTCCAGTATGGCCCAATGATTCTCCAGTGAGCACCCAGTAACACCCAGTATGGCCCTGTAACCTCCCAGTGTCCTCTTGTGTGTCCTGGTAATCCCCCAGTAATCACCCAGTCCCTCCCAGTGCCCTCCCAGCATCCCTCAATAACCCCCAGTCCCTCCCAGTGTCCCCTCGTTCCCCCCAGTGTGTCCCAGTATGCCCCAGTAATCCCCCAGTGCCCCCCCCAAAGCCCCCCAAGTGTCCCCAAAGTGTCCCCAGATGCCCTTGA
>NW_020957476.1:23883-25588 GCF_003031625.1 Empidonax traillii | reverse complement strand
AAAAGGCCCGGAGATGCCCCCGGAGGAGGGGCTGCAAAGCCAGCCCAGGGAGCTGTGAGGAGGAAAGAGCCGTCCTGTGCCGGGAAGGCGGCCGGAGCTTGAGCCGGAGCTCCGAGCTGGTGGTCCCTGAGCAGCCTCCCAGCAGGGAGAAGCCCTTCAGGTGCTTGGAATGTGGGAAGAGCTTCAGGACGAGCACCCAGCTCCTCAGGCACCAGCACATCCACACTGGGGAACGGCCCTACACGTGTAGGGAATGTGGGAAGAGCTTCAGGGACAGCTCCAACCTGATCCAACACAAGCACATCCACACTGGGGAAAGACCCTTCAAGTGTGGGGAGTGTGGGAAGAGTTTCAGGCAGAGCTCTGCCCTTCACACCCACCAGCTCATCCACACTGGAGAACGGCCCTACAAGTGCTTGGAATGTGGGAAGAGATTTAGGACCAGCTCCAATCTCCTCACACATGAGCGGATACACACAGGGGAGAGGCCCTTCCGCTGCACCGACTGCGGGAAGGGCTTCAACCGGAACTCCCACCTCGTCACCCACCGGCGCATCCACACTGGGGAGAGGCCCTACAAGTGTGGGGAGTGTGGGAAGAGCTTCAACCAGAGCTCTGCCTTGACCAAACACCAACGGACCCACCAGTAAGGGAAGGTCCTACGAATGCTCCGACTTCAGGAAGAGCTTCGGCCGCTGCTCCCACCCTAAATGACCCCCCTGATGGTGAGGCAACCCCTGGAGTCCAGTGACTGTCAGTCCATCCCTTTCTACCAGAAAGGACCAGTCCCCTTTGCCAGGGGCAGGTTGTGCCAACAGAACCCTTCTTGGGGGGTGTGTGGAGATTCCTGCCTTGGCTGGGACCCCCCAAGGTCAGTGCTGGAGGCTGAGAGCAGAGATCTCCCCCCGAGCGTTGGTCTGGGGGAGTTCCATCCATCTCTAATTCATAATTCCTGCTTTGGTGCCAGCTTGAGTAGAATTGCTTCAACAATTGCTTTAGTGTAGAGCACTGTCCTATCTTATGCTGTACTACTGGTAGTTTTAGTGTTTCTCTTGTGCAGTAAATAATTCTGATGAAAATCTTTTGTCCAATCCTTTGTAACCCTAAATAATTCATTTCTATCAATAGATCTGATTTGCCATGATTAAAATCTGAGGGACAAAAGTGTTTCAGTCCCACCTCTGTAATTCCTCTTAACTGAAAGTGTTGGCATAACCCAAGGCTGAGATTGGATCCAGCAGCCCCAGCACCCCACAGTCAGTTGGGAGCTCAGGGGGCCACCCTGCTTTTCCAGCGCTTTTGGGCCCAAAGACCTCCATGGGATCGTTGGACCTGCCAGACCACCCCGTCCTTTTCTACTCTTCTTCTTGTCCTTCCACTTTTCCATTGTCCCTTCAATCCCCAGCCCCTCCCAGATCAGTTTTGTGCTCCCAATCCTGACATTTTTCCACACCCCTTCCACATCATCCCCCACTCCCCAACCCCCTCATGCTCAGTTTGGGGGTCCCACCCTGCTCTTTCCCCACTCTTTTCACCTCTCCTGCCCTTTCCCCATGAACCTCAGTCCCCCTCCACCTTTTGGGGTGTCCCACTCCCCTCCCACTCAGTTTGGGGTCCCACCACCCCTTTTATCCCCTCTGACCCCCCTTTTCCCACCGACCTCCCCCTTCCCACCCCCCGCTCACCCGAGAGCTCCTCGCCCGCA
>NW_020957476.1:16854-21023 GCF_003031625.1 Empidonax traillii | reverse complement strand
TGGACAAACCATACTAACTGGCCTCAGTTAGACCTGCCCCTGACATAGCCAGAAGCCTCTTTGCAGGCAGTGGAAAGATACAGGAGCAGTGATAACAGACTGCAGGAATGTAAACAAAGAGAAACCTGGGACAAAAATAAGGAGGAGTTTTAGGAGAAAAACAATGTCTTCATATCACATGGACACCTGTGTGCAGCCAATAGGCAGTGTGTCAGTAATGCACGCCCGGTTCGTGGGTTACAGCAAATAACCAATAGTTTGAAAGTGATCACGCCCCGGGGGGCAGTGAAAGTGTATAAGAGGTTGGGTTATGTAAATAAGGTGGAATATTTGCATAATTCATACTGATTTGTGTGCAGTTTGTTCTGGAAGCTCCTCCGCCAACATCCACGTTATATCACAGCTGTGCCTTTGTTGTCACCAGTCCCCTGTGATGTCACTTGTTTCCAGTGATGTCACCAATGTTTTTGTGATGACACCTCTGTCCCCTGTGATGTCACCGATAGCCCTGTGACATCACGGCTGTCCCTTTGTTGTCAACAGTTCCATGTGATGTCATTGGTCCCAAATGATGTCACCAATGTATCTGTGATGTCACCAGTGTTACCGATGACGTCACTGCTGTCTCTGTGATGTCACCCCTGTCCTTGTGAAGTCACCGATGTCCCCAGTGATGTCACTGATGTCCTTGGGAGATCACGGCTGCCCCTTTGTTGTCACCAGTCTTCTGTGATGTCACTGGTCCACAATGATGTCACTGCTGTCCCTGTCACCACTGTCCCCTGTGATGTCACCAATGTCCCCCATGATATCACTGATGTCTCTGTGTTGTTATCCAGGTCCCCTGTGATGTCATCGATGTCCCTGTGACATCACGGCTTTCCCTTTGTTGTCACCAGTCCCCAGTGATATTTCTGGTCCCCAGTGACACCATTGCTGTCTCTGTGATGTCACCACTGTCCCCAAAGGTAGCATCATGTTCCTGTGATGTCACTGATGTCCCTGTGACATCACGGCTTTCCAATTGCTGTAAACAGTCCCCTGTGATGTCACTGGTCTTCAATGATGTCACTGCTGTCCCTGCGATATCACCACTGTCCCCAGCTGTGCCACCGTGTCCCTGTGATGTGACCAATGTTCTTGTGATGTCACCAGACACTTTTCATGTCACCACTTTCCCTGTGACATCACTGCTGTCCCTCTGTTGTCACTCTGATGTCATTGGTCCCCAGTGAAGTCTCTGCTGTCTCTGTAATGTCACCACTGTCCCCTGTGATGTCACCAATGTCGCTGATGATGTCACTGGTGTCTCTGTGATGTCACCCCCGTACTTGTGAAGCCACCGATGTCCACTGTGATGTCAGTGATCTCTCTGTGACATCATGGCTGTCATTTGTGGTCACCAGTCCCCTGTGATATCACTGGTCCCCAGTGATGTCACTGATGTATCTGTGATGTCACCACTGTCCCCTGTGATATCACCCATTTTTACAATGATGTCACTGGTGTCTCTGTGATGTCACCCCTGGCCTTATGAAGTCATCGATGTCCCCTGTGATGTCACAGATGTCCCCAATGATGTCCTGTTTTCTCTGTGATGTCCCCACTGTGCCGAGCTGTGGCACCATGTACCCATCATGTCACCGATGTCAGTGATGTCCCTGTGACATCATGGCTGTCCCTTTGTTGACAACAGTCCCTTGTGATGTCACTGGTCCCCAATGATGTCATCGATGTGCCTGTGATGTCACCACTATCCCCCTGTGATGTCACCAGTGTCACCAATAATGTCACTGGTGTCTCTGTGACGTCACACCTGTCCTTTTGATGTCACCGATGTCCCCTGTCATGCCACAGATGTCCCTGTGACATCACGGCTGTGCCTTTGTGGTCAGCAGTCCCCTCTGACATCACTGGTCCCCAAAAATGTCACTTCTTTCTCTGTGATGTCACCACTGTCCCCAGCAGTGCCACCATGTCCCTGTGATGACAACAATGTCCCCAAGTGATGTTACCAGAGTCCTGTGATGTCACAGATGGCTTTGTGCCATCACGACTGTCGCTGTGCTCTCAACAGGCCCCTGTGATGTCACTGATCCCAATGATGTCATTGACTTTCCTGCCCCCTCTGATGTCACCAATATCCCTGATGTTGTCACTGGTGTCACTGTGACATCACCCCTGTCCTTATAAAGTCCCTGATGTCCCTTGTGATGTCACCAATGTCCCTGTGACATCACGGTTGTCCCTTTGTTGTCAACAGTCCCCTGTGAGGTCACTGGTCCCCAATGATGTCACCGATGTCCCTGTGATGTCGCCACTATCCCCTGTGATGTCACCAGTGTCAGTGATAATGTCACTGATGTCTCTGTGATGTCACACCTGGCCTTGTGACATCACTGATGTTGGCTGTGATGGCACAAATGTCCCCGTTGGTGTCACTGGAGTCTCTGTGGTGTCATCACTGTCCCCTGTGACATCAGCAATGTCCCCGATGATTTCATTGGTGTCTCTATAATGTCAACCCTTTCGTTGTGACATCAGGGTTGTCCCTACAAAGGGACAAAGTGTCAACACTCCTATGCGATGTCACCTGTCCCCAGTGATGTCACTCATCTTCCTGTGATGTCATCACTGTCCTCTGTGTTGTCAACAATGACTCCGATGATGTCACCGGTGTCACTGTGATTTCACCTCTGTCCTTGTGAAGTCACTCAAGCCCCCTGTGATGTCACCAATTTCCCTGTGACATCAGGGCTGTCCCTCTGCTTTCCACAGTCCCCTGTGATGTCACTGGTCCCCGATGATGTCACTGCTGTCTCTGTGATGTCACCACTGTCCCCAGTGGTGGCACCATGTCCCCCTGATGTCATTGATATCCTTGTGATGTCACCAGACCTCTTTGATTTCAGTGATGTCCCTGTGACATCGCAGCTGTCCCTTTCTTGTCACCAGTCCCCTGGGATGTCACTGGTCCCCAGTGTTATCACCCATGTCTTTGTGATGTCACCACTGTCCTCTGTGGTGTCACCAATGTTCCTGATGGTGTCACTCCTGTCTCTTTAATGTCACTCTTGTCCTTGTGAAGTCACCAATATCCCCACTGATGTCACCGATGTCACTGTGATATCACAACTATCCCTTTGTTTTACCAGTTCCCTGTGCTGCCACTGGTCCTCAGTGATGTCACCAGACCCCTTTGATGTCACTGATGTCCCCGTGACATCATGATTGTTCCCTTCATTTAACGAACCCCCTGTGATGTCACTAGTCCCCAATGATGTCACTGCTGTCCCTGTGGTGTCACCACTGTGCCCAGCGGTGGCACCTTGTCCCCATGATGTCACCGATATACTTGTCATGTCACCAGATCCCTGTCATGTCACCAATGTCCCTGTTATATTACAGCTATCCCTTTGTTTTCAACAGTCCCCTGTGATGTCAATGGTACCCAGCGATGTCACCCATGTCCCTATGATGTCACCACTGTCCCCTGTGATGTCACCATTATGCCCACTGATGTCACTGATGTCTCTTTGATGGTCAGGTGCTTCTGCTCCCGGGGAGAACAAACATGGATTTCTGTCCCTGACTGCACCTCTGCCTCCCACAGTCCCTCCTGGAATGGGGCTGAGCTGCCCAGTGACAGCCCTGGAGATACAAAGGGGTGGCTGGAGAGACGAAGGGTCTGTGAAGGTACAAGGGGGTGGGGGGGAGACATCTGTGGTCTGAGCTCAGCTGAGACATCCACCAGACCCTCAAACCTTCATATTCATACTCTTCTATTGCCCCTCCTTCCTTTCCTTGGATTTTCTTTCCAAACCTAAATCCCAGCCAAAAGTCATTTTTAGCCCTGGCTGGACCTAGAAAGGCCCATGCCATTGGAGCGTTAAAATACCATGTGAGGTTCCTGTATCAAAATTGTCAACAGTTGATAGATGGAGGTTTGTCGTAATGTTAAAGTTTCAGAAAAAAAGAGCTCTGCATATTCCCATGTGGGCTGGGTTTGATGTCCCCACATGAGCCCCGTGCAGCAGGTTTTGGTTAAAACTCCTGGAGACAGAGAGCTGCTCCAGGGGGACATTTCACCTGACCCTTCTCCTTGGATGAGGCAGAAACATCCCCTTTCTCTTGCCCTTCTCGGTGTCGGGGGCGAAAATCGCCCTTGT
>NW_020957476.1:7204-11793 GCF_003031625.1 Empidonax traillii | reverse complement strand
CCCTAACCCTAACCCTAACCCTAACCCTAACCCTAACCCTAACCACTCACCCTAACCCTGACTCACCATCTACCCAGTGCAGTTTGGGCGCCTCTCTCGGCACTGGATAAAGAGGAAGAGCTTTCTGTGTGAGCACCTTTGGTCAGGGAGTTTTCTCCATCCTTATGGAATTTTGGCTGTCAGACGGCAGTTTCAGCCCAGTGTCCCTACAAGGGAATGACTGGCATTGCACCTGGGAAAGAAAGGCCTGAGCCTCTGTCTGTCCAGTGCAGTTGTTGTGTCATGCTCAGCACTACACAAAGAGCAAGAGCTTTCTGTGTGTGCACCTTTGGACTGGGAGGTATCTTAGACAGCACTGAACCCCAGACCTCAACTTAAAAAGAAATCTGAATCTGAACCTAACCCTGAACACTAAACTGTAACCGTAATCCTCTCCCTTTAACCAAAACGTTACATAAACCATAACCCTAACCTAACCCTAAGCCCTAATCCTAAACTTAAAACCTAAGCCTAAACCTAAGCCTAAACCTAACTCTAAACCCTAATCCCCTAACCATAACCCTAACCCTTAAACCTAACCCTAAACCCTAACCCTAAACCCCAATCCTAACCCTAACCCTAATGAAAGGGACATTGGTGACATCACTGGGGACAAGTGACATCACAGGAGATTGGTGAAAACAAAGAGACAGCTGTGATGTCACAGGGACATCGGTGACATCACATGGGACATCAGTGACATCACAAGTACAGGGCTGACATAAAAAAGACAACAGTGACATCATTGGGGATATTGGTGACATGACAAGGGACAGTGGTGACATCACAGGAACATGGGTGACATCATTGGGAACCAGTGACATCACAGGGGACTGTGGAAAAGAAAGGCCAGGTGTGGTATCCCAGGGAAATCAGTGACATCACAGGGGACAGCGGTGATTTCACAAGGACAGGGGTGACATCACAGTGATGACAGTGATATCATCAAGGACAATGGTGACATCACAGGGGACAGTGGTGAAAACAAAGAGACAGCTGTGATATAACAGGGACATCGGTGACATCACAGGGGTCTGGTGACATCACAAGGATATCGGTGACAACAAGGGGACAAGGTGCCACCGCTGGGCACAGCGGTGACATCACAGGGACAGCAGTGACATCATTGGGGACCAGTGACATCACAGGGGACTGGTTAAAACAAGGAGACAGTCGTGATGTCACTGGGAAATTGATAACATCATGGGGACATGGTGTCACTGCTGGGGACAGGGGTGACATCACAGGGACAGCAGTGACATCATTGGGGAACAGTGACATCACAGGGTACTGGTGACAACAAAGGGACATTTGTGATGTCACAGGAACATCAGTGAAGTTGCAGGGGACCGAGGTAACATCACAGAGACACCAGTGACATCATCGGGTATAATGGTGACATAACAGAAGACATTGGTGACATCACAGGAAAAGCAGTGACATCATTGAGGACCAGTGACATCACAGGGGACTGTTGAAAACAAAGGGACATCTGTGATGTCTCAGGGGACATCGCTGCCATAACAACAACACAGGTGACATCACAGAGACAACAGTGACATCATCTAGGACACTGGTGACATCACAGGGACATTGGTGAAATCATTGGGGACCAGTGACATCACAGGGGACTGGTGACAAGAAAGGGAAGGCCGTGATGTCACAGAGACATCGGAGACATCACATGGACATGGGTGACCTCATGGGGACATGGTGCCACTGTTGGGGACAGTAGTGACATCACAGAGACAGCAGTGACATCACTGGGGACCAGTGATGTCACAGGGGACTGTTGACAACAAAGGGACAGCCGTGATGTCACAGGGACATCACTGACATCGGTGACATGATGGGGCCATGGTGCAATGGCTCGGCACAGCAGTTACATCACAGAGACAGCGGGACATCATTGGAGACATTGTTGACATCACAGGGGACAGTGATGACACCAGAGAGACACCAGTGACATTAACCGGGACATCTTTGACATCACAGGGGACATCAATGACTTCAGAAGGCCGGGGGTGACATCACAGAGACATGAGTGCCATTATCGCTGTCACTGATGACATCACAGGGGATAGTGGTGATATCATAGGGAAATCAGTGACATCACTCAGGACATCAGTGACTTCACAAGGACAGGGCTGACATCACAGGGGACAGAGGTGACATCACCAGGGACATGGGTGACATCACAGGGGACAGACGTGACATCACAGGGAATTGGGTGACATCACTAGGGACCAGTGACATCACATGGGACTGTTGACAACAAAGGGACAGCCGTGATGTCATGGGGCCATCGGTGACATCACAGAGGACTTCAGTGACTTCACAAGGACAAGGATGACATCAAAGTGACACCAGTGACATCATCTGGGACATTGCTGACATCACAGGGACATCGGTAACATCACTGGGGACATTGGTGACTTCACAAGGACAAGGGTGACATTACTTAGACAGCAGTGACATCATCGGGGACATTGGTGACACCACAGAGGACAGTGGTGACATCACAGATACAGAACTGACATCACTGTGGACCAGTGATGTCACAGGGACATTGGTGACATCACAGGGGTCTGGTTACATCACAGGGACATCAGGGACATCAAAGGGACATGGTGGCACAGCTGGGGACATTGGTGAAATCATTGGAGACCAGTGATGCCACAGGGGACTGCTTACAGCAATGGGAAAACTGTGATATCACAGGGGACAATGATGACATCACAGTGGTGACAGTGGTGACATCACACAGACAGAGGTGATATCACTGGGGAGCAGTGACATCCCAGGGGACTGGTGACAGAAAGGGAATCCTGTGAGGTCACAGGGACATCGCTGACATCAAAGGCATCTGGTGACATCACAGATACATTGGTGACATCATGGGGATACAATGCCACCGCTGGGGACAGTGGTGACATCATAGAGACAGCAGTGACATATCTGGTGTCCAGTGACATCACAGGGGACTGCTGACAACAAAGGGACAGCTGTGATGTCACAGGGAGACAACATGACAGGGGACATCAGTGACATCACAAGGCCAGGTGTGACATCATAGAGACACCAGTGACATTACCGGTTACACTGGTGACATCACAGGGGATAGTGGTGACATCATAGGGACATCGATGGTATCGTTGGGGACCAGTGACCTCACAGGGGACTGCTGACAACAGAGGGACAGCTGTGACATCACAGGGCTATCAGTAACATCACAGGAGACAATGGTGACATCACAGAGATATCTGTGACATCATCGGGGACATTGGTGAAATCACAGGGGACAGCGGTGACATCACAGAGACAGCAGGGACATCATTGGGGACCAGTGACATCAGAGTGACAACAGAGGGACAGCAGTGATTCACAGGGACATTTGTGACATCACAGGGGTCTGGTGACATCACAGGGACATTGGTCACATCACAGGGACACTGGTGACATCACAGGGACATGGTGGCACTGCTGGGGACAGTGGTGATATCACCGGGACAGCAGTGACATCACTGGAGACCAGTGACGTCACAGGGGACTGCTTACAGAAATGGGAAAGCCGAGATGTCACAGGGACATTGGTGACATCACAGGGGGTGGAGGTGACAACACAGAGATACAGTGATATCATCGTGGACATTGGTGACATCACAGGGGACAGTGGTGGCATCACAGAGGAACCTGTGAAATCATAGGCGATTGTTGCCAACAAATGAAAAGCCGTGATGTCACACGGACCTCAGTGGCATCACAGGGACATCGGTGACATCATGGGGACATGGTGCTACTGTTGGGGACAGTGGTGACATCACAGAGACAGCAATGGCATCACTGGGGACCAGAAATATCACTGGGGACTGGTGACAACAAAGGGAAAGCCGTGATGTCACAGGGACATCGATGACATCACAGGGGACCTGGATAACAACACAGAGACACCAGTGATATCATGGGGGACATTGGTGACATCACAGGGGACAGTGGTGACATTATAGGGACAGCAGTGACTTCACTGGGGACCAGTGATGTCATGGGGGATTGGTGACAACAAAGGGACAGCCGTGATATCACAGGGCTATCGGTGACATCACAGGGGACAGGGGTTACAACACAGGGGACAGAGGTGACATCACAAAAACATTGGTGACATCACTGGGAACAAGTGACGTCACAGGGGACTGGTGACAACAAAGGGACAGCTGTGATATAACGTGGATGTCGGCAGAGGAGCTTCCAGAACAAACTGCACACAAATCAGGAGGATTTAGGCAAATGTTCCGCTTTATTTACATAACCCAACCTCTTATACACTTTCACTGCCCCCCGGGGCGTGATCACTTTCAAACTATTGGTTATTTGCTGTAACCCACGAACCGAGCGTGCATTACTGACACACTGCCTATTGGCTGCACACAGGTGTCCATGTGATATGAAGACATTGTTTTTCTCCTAAAACTCCTCCTTATTTTTGTCCCAGGTTTCTCTTTGTTTACATTCCTGCAGTCTGGTATCACTGCTCCTGTATCTTTCCACTGCCT
>NW_020957476.1:0-1294 GCF_003031625.1 Empidonax traillii | reverse complement strand
CACACTGGGATCATGCTGGGAGTGTCTGTAACCATACTGGGGGTGACTGGGACCATGCTGGGAGAAAACTGGGACTATGCTGGGAGAGACTGGGGTCATACTGGGACTGCTTGGGACCAGACTAGGAGCATCTGGGTGCAACTGGGATCCCAGTGGGAGGAACAGGGAGACACTGGAACCATGCTGGGGACAGCTGGGGTCATACTGGGATCACACTGGGAGTAGCTGGGGAAGACTGGGATCATAATGGGAGTGACAAGGAACAGGCTGGGGGCAACTGGGATCAGGTTGGAACCATGCTGGGGGAACTGGAACCACAACTGGGGCAACTGGGATCACACTTTGGGCTACTGGGAGCAATTCGGAGAAACGGGGATCATGCTGGAAGAAACTGGGAGTAACTGGGAAGGACTGGGTGCATCCTGCAGCCACCTAGGCCATCCTGGGACTGGCTGGAACCATACTGGGAATGACTGGGATCAACTGAGGAGCAACTGGGACCATGCCTGGGGCAACTGGGAGCAAGAAGAAGTAACTGGGTCTATACTGGGGGCAACTGGGTGTGACTGGGAACCTGCTGGGAGAGACTGGGATCATACTGGCAGTGACTGGGACTATGCCTGGGGCAACTGGGTGCAACTGGGACCACACTGGGAGGAACAGGAAGCAAATGGGACCATGCTGGGGGCAACTGGGACCATACTGAGAGGGACTGGGATCACACTGGCAGGGACAAAGAGCAGGCTGGGGGCAACTGGGACCATGGTGGGGGCAACTGGGAAATACTAGGAGCAACTGAAACAATGCTCGAGGTGACTGGGTCAAACTGGGAGTGACTGGGAGAATGCTGGGGGAGACAGGCATATACTGGGAGTGACTGGAAAATTATTGGGATCATACTGGGAGTAACTGGAAGGAACTGGCAGGATACTGGGTTCATTTTGCGAATGGCAGGAAGTGACTGGGATCATACTGGAGGGGACTGGGACTATACTGGGAGCAACTGGGATTACAGTGGGTGTGAATGGAACCTCACTGGGGGTTACTGGGAGCTTCATGGCCCATGCTGGGAGCAAACTGGCATCAACTGGAAGATACTGGAACCATGCTGGGGAGACTGGGACCACAGTTGGAGCAGCTGGAATTATACTGGGAGAAACTGGGCCCACACTGGGAGTCTCTGGAACCATACTGGGGGTGAGTGGGACCACACTGGCAGCAACTGGGATCAACTGGGAGTGACTGGGTCTACACTGGGGGCAACTGGGAGTGTCTGGCACCCTGCTGAGGGAGA
>NW_020957475.1:23972-29042 GCF_003031625.1 Empidonax traillii | reverse complement strand
CCCTGTCCCTCTCCCTGTCCTTGTCCCTCTCCCTGTTCCCTGTCCTTGTCCCTGCCCCCTGTCCCTGCTCCCTCTCCCTGCTCCCTGTCCCTGTCCCCGCTGGATCCCGAGTTGGATCCCGAGGGATCCCTCCTCTCTGTGCCGCAGGGGAGGTGGTGGTCAGCGTGGAGCCCGAGGTTCCCATCCGGAAGATGGACACAGTGGTGAAGCTGGAAGCTGTGAGTGCCCCATTCCCGGCTTTAGCGCCTCTTCCCCCACAGAATTCCCACTCCTCGAGGGATCCCACGCGGCGTCCCACAGGGATCGGGATCTGTCACACACTCTGGAAGTGCCTGGAGCTTCAACTCCTCCTCACACCCTCCTGCTCCACAAAAACAGAGCCCTGGAGCTGCTCCCAGGGCTGGAGCCCCCCGGCTCTGGATCCAGGCTGGGAGAGCTGGGAATGGCCGGGCTGGAGAAGGGAAGGATCCAGGGAGAGCTTGGAGCCTGAAGGGGCACCAGGAGAGCTGGACAGGGACTGGGGACAAGGATGGAGGGACAGGACACAGGGAATGGCTTCCCAGTGCCAGAGGGCAGGGTTAGATGGGAGATTGGGAAGGGATTCCCGGCTGGGCTGGAATTCCCAGGGAAGCTGTGGCTGCCCCTGGATGATCCCTGCAGTGTCCCAGGCCGGGTTGGATCCCCTGGGACAGCGGGAGATGTCCCCGCCTGTGGCAGGGGGGTTGGAATTAAATGACGTTTGAGGTCCCTTCCCACCCAAACCCACGCGGGACTCCACGCCCAGGGGGGTTCGCTCCTGACCCGGCTCTCCCTCTCCCTGTTCCCTCCCGCCCCACGGCAGAACTCGGACGCGGTGGTGAAGGTGGACGTGGTGAGTGCTGGACCTTTTTCTCCTCCCTCTCCCAGCCCTTCCCAACGGGCCGCCCGCCGCATCCTCACCCCTCCTGGACAGGCAGGGCCACAGCGTGCCGTGTCCCCCGTGGGGGTGGCAGTGGCTCCTGCCGCCTTTGGGAAGCTCCTCCAGGCCCGGATCTCTCAGCCTAGCTGCCCCGGGAGCGGCGGGACAGGCAGGGCTCTGGGCAGGGGGGGTCGCTGGGTGTTCCCACCACAGGTTGGGAAAGGTCTCCTCGCAGCACAGAGCGGCCCCAGGGGGCTTTGCCGGTTGCCGGGAGAGATTCGGGAGCTGTGGGAATGCGTGGATGGAAGGGATGACGGGAATCTGGGAAGGGGTCTCTGCATCCCTGGGAGTGTTCCAGGCTGGGTTGGGACGGGGCTTGGAGCAACCTGGGCGAGTGGAAAGTGTCCCTGGTGGAACGGGATGAGCTTTGACTCCCCTCCCAGCCCAGAGTGTCCCGTGGCTCTGAGTGTCCCTGGATCCTCTGGTGCCTCGCTGTCCCTACACGGGGGGAGGTGACAAAACCCCCCCGGGCTGGGCGGTTGTGCCTCCTCAGGCACCACCCGGGCACGTCAGGGGACATTTCCCATCGCCCTGAGCCCCCTCCCCTTCTGCCTTTGCTTCCCTTCAGAGCGAGGAGGAGAAGAAGAAAAAGAAGAAGAAAGGAGGAGGAGGAGGAGGAGGAGGAGGAGGGGAGGAGGCGGAGGAGGAGGAGCCCGACGAGAGCATGCTGGACTGGTGGTCCAAGTATTTCGCGTCCATCGAGACCATGAAGGAGGTGGGTTCGGGGCAGGGCGGGGCCGTGCCTGGGGAGGGGGTGGTGACGGGAAAACGTTGTCCCCTGGCTGGGGGGGATCCCACCCGTTCCCAGCTGCTCCCAAAGCCCGCTGGATGTGCCGCGTCCCCTGCCAGCCCTGCCTGTCCCGGAGCCATCCTGGAATGGCTGGAAAAGCCCTCCGAGAGGGAGCCCAACCGCCCAGGCCACCCGTGTCCCCAAGTGGATCCTCTGGAGCCCCTCCAGGGAGTGGATCCTCTGGCCCCCCCCTGCCCCGAGGCAGCTTTTCCGTGAGGGGACCGTTCCCGATATCCAGGGGTTTCCCTCCTCCCCCAGCAACTCCGGCAGCAGGAGGCGGCGGCGGCAGACGCGGAGGAGAAGGAGGAGATGGAGATTGGAGAGGGTGAGCGGGGCAGGAGGGAGGGATGGGGGGACCAGGATTCCTCCTGGAAACTGGAGAGGGTGAGCGGGGCAGGAGGGAGGGATGGGGGGACCAGGATTCCTCCCGGAGATTGCAGAGGGTGAGCAGGGCAGGAGGGTGGGATCGGGGGCACAAGGATTCCTCCTGGAAACTGGAGAGGGTGAGCAGGGCAGGAGGGAGGGATCGAGGGCACCAGGATTCCTCTCGGGGCTCGGCCACTCCCTGAGGAAGCTGCAGGGGCCGTGTTTGCCCGGGAGGGGTCAGGTTTTGGAAGCCCTTCCACCCGCACGTCGAGGCCTCCCCGTCTGCTGGCCCAGGGAGGGCAGACAGACAGACAGACACTTGCAGGGCAGGTCCTCTAACCAATCCATCCCAAATGGACCGTGCCCTGGAGGCGTTTCTCCCTGAAGGAATCTGGGGCTCTGGGGGGCTCAGTTGGGCCGTTGCACGTCTCTGAATTTGGGTGACATGAATTCTCCACTGAAGATTCCGCGGGCCAGGAGTCCTGGGGGGTCGGACAGGTCGGGCAAGGGTGGCTTTGTCTCCTTTCCCGTCCCACCAGCGGGGCTTGGAGGGCTTTCCCTGGGGACTGGCAGCCACACCCCCCGTAAATTCCGTGTCCCTGTGGCAGATGCCAAGTCCCTGAGCTGAGGGAAACCCTGAGCCTGCTTTCTTCTGGAAGGCTGATTTTCACCTCCCGGCAGAGACGAGGCTGGGTCGTGCCGAGCTCGGAGAGAGCTCTGAGCGGGTTCTCCCCGGGTTTCCCTCCCGTGTCCCCCCTCCGTGTTTTCTTTCCATCTCCCGAGAAGGATCCACTTCCCCTGGCTCTCCCCTTCCTCCCTCCTTCCCCTCTTCCACGCCAGGTCTGTCCATCCCCTCTAGCACTGCCCAGCCCCAGGAAAGCTGGCAGAGGAGGGACAGGGTTCCTGAGTGCCCCCTCCCCATCTCCCCCCACCCTCCTCACCCCCCATCTCCTCCTCCCCAACGCTCCCCCGGGGCTCAGACCCCAAATCTGGGCACTCCTCTCCCCCCCAAAGGCTCCAAGGCTCAGGCCAAGCACAAGGACAAGCCCAAGGCACCCAAGGAGGACAAGAAGAAGAAGCAGCAGGCGGCCCCCGAGCTCCCTGAGAGGAAGAGCAAGCAGAAGGTTGAGGAGCTGAAGGTGTGTGTGGGTGGGGGGGGTGGGGGGTGCAGGGAAGGCTCCACTGCTTCCAATGACACCCCCTAATCCTGGGGGAGGTGTGCCCTGGGACATCCCAGCTGGGGCTGTGCCCTGGGACGAGGATTGGCACCCTCTCTGCAGGGTTTGGGGCAGTGGGAGGTCACAGGCTTGGCAGGGGAGGGGGTTCCCTGGGCCAGCTGGGATGTGTCTCCCCCAGAGGGGAAGCAGAATTCCAGCCTGGATTTGGGGCAGGGCTGGGCTCTGGTTCCCAAGGATCTATTAGGATTATATATATATATATATATATATATATATATATATATATATATATAATATATTTGTTTTATATATATATTATTAGGATTATATTTATAAATTCCCAAGGATTTATTAGGATTCGTGTAGCCTGTGGGAATTGGGCACTGTGAGCTGATGTGTCCATGTTCACAGAATCCCGGGATCACCGAGGTGGGAAAAGCCCTCCCAGCCCGTGGATCCCCCCCCTGTGCCCGATGCCCACCCTGTCCCCCAGCCCAGAGCACTGAGTGCCTTCCTGGGACACCTCCAGGGCTGGGCACTCCAAACCTCCCTGGGCAGCCCCTGCCAGTGCCTGACCACCCTTTCCAGGGACAAATTCCTCCTGCTGTCCCCCCTGCCCCTCCCCTGGCCCAGCTGGAGGCCGTTCCCTCTCCTCCTGTCCCTGTTCCTTGCTGTCTGAGTGCCCCCCTGAGTGCTCCCCTGAGTGCTCACCGTACCTTTTCCTCACCGTTTGGAGGTTTGCTGGGTTTTTTTTTTAACCCATTTTCCCCCCTGTTTTACCTCCCTCCCGCCCCAGGTGTTCAACAAGGAGCTGGAGTCGGAGTTTGACAACTTTGAGGACTGGCTGCACACCTTCAACCTGCTGCGGGGCAAGATCGGGGACGACGAGGACACGGCCACGGAGGAGGAGCGGATCGTGGGCAGGTTCAAGGTGAGGGCAGCCCCTGGCAGGGATGAGGGGGTGGGACCCCCATCCCGGGGGGCTCTGTGCCCCCTGGGCAGCGGCACTGAGGGCCCTGCCCCGTTGCAGGGCTCCCTGTGCGTGTACAAAGTGCCGCTGGCCGAGGACGTGGCCAGGGAGGCGGGACACGACCCCGCGGTCGGGATGTTCCAGGGAATCCCCAGCAACGACCCCGTCACCGTCCTCGTCAGGGTCTACGTCGTCAGGGTGAGGGGGCTGGGGCAGGGAGGATCCCTTCCATGGGCTGGGATGGGGGGGATCCCAGGAACCCTTCCATGGGCTGGGATGGGGGGGATCCCAGGAACCCTTCCATGGGCTGGGATGGGCTGTGATCCCAGGAACCCTTCCATGTGCTGGGATGGGGGGGGATCCCAGGAACCCTTCCATGTGCTCATCCATGTGCTGGGATGGGGGGTGTGATCCCAAGAATCATTCCATGTGCTGGGACAGGGGTGTGATCCCAGGAATCCTTCCATGGGCTAGGATGGGGGGTGATCCTAGGGAACCTTCCATGTGCTCATCCATGTGCTGAGACAGGGGGTGTGATCCCAAGAATCATTCCATGTGCTGGGACAGGGGGTGTGATCCCAGGAACCCTTCCATGTGCTGGGAAAGGGCCTGTGATCCCAGGAACCCTTCCATGTGCTGGCACAGAGGATGCCAGAGGAGCATGGGGTGGTGCCAGGGAGGGGACACAGCCAGGCCTGGTGTCCCCCTGACAGGGACAGGCATTAACAGGCATCAAGAGCAGGCAGGAACAGCCCCCCTTTCACCCCAAACACCCCATCCAGGGGCACTGGAGTGGCCAGGCCAGGGC